>NW_007215076.1:390741-442403 GCF_000164805.1 Carlito syrichta
AGTTTGCATTCCTACCAGCAGTGTAGAAGTGTTCCTTTTTCTCCACATCCTCGCCAGCATCTGTTGTTGTTTGTTTTATTAATGATGGGGTTAGGTGGTATCTCAATGTGGTTTTGATTTGCATCTCTCTGATGATGAGTGAGGCTGAGCACTTTTTCATGTGTCTGTTGGCTGCCTGTATATCTTCTTCTGAGAAGTGTCTATTCATGTCTTTTGTCCACTTTTTAAAGGGGCTGTTTTTTCCCTTTTGGTGCATTTGAGTTCCTTGTAGATCCTAGTTATTAGGCCTTTGTCAGTTATACAGTAGGCAAATATTTTTTCCCAATTTGTGGGCTGTCTCCCTGCTCTCTTGATGGTTTCTTTTGCTTTCCAGAAGCTTGTTAGTTTGTTGAGGAACCACTTGTCTATCTTATTTCTAAAGGTATTGGCCTTTAGGGTTCTGAATAGGAATTGGTTGCCGGTTCCAATTTCCATAAGGGTGTCTCCTGCATTTTCTAAGATTCTTTTTTTTTTTTTTTGAGTTGGAGTCTCACTCTGTCACCCAGACTGGAGTGCAGTGGCCTCTCCTGGCCACCGCAGCCTCAACCTGCTGGACTCTGGTGATCCTTCCGCCTCAGCCTTCCAAGTAGCTGGAACTATAGGCGCATGCTACTACGCCCAGCTAATTTTTGACTTATTGTAGAGATGAGGTTTCGCCAAGTTGCCCAGATGGGTCACGAATCTAAGATTCTTATAGTTTGAGGTTTTATGTTTAGGTCTTTGATCTATTTAGAGTTAATTTTTGTGTATGGTGATAGTTAGGGGTCCTGTTTCAGTCTTCTGCATGTGGTCAGCCAGTTTTCCCAGCACCATTTACTGAATAGGTTCTTCTCTCCCCAGTGGTTGTTGTTGGAGGCTTTGTGAAAGATGAGTTGGTTGAGGAATTGAGGCTTTGCTTCCGGAATCTCTGTCCTGTTCCATTCATTGGTCTATGTGCCTGTTCTTGTACCAATACCAGGGTGTTTTGATTACTGTAGCCTTATAGTAAAGTTTGAAGTCTGGAAGCGTGATACCTCCTGCTTGATTGCTTATTTTTTTTTTTTGAGTTGGAGTCTCACTCTGTCACCCAGACTGGAGTGCAATGGCCGCTCCCGGCCACCGCAGCCTCGACCTGCTGTGTTCCGGCGATTCTTCCGCCTCAGCCTTCCAAGTAGCCGGAACTACAGGCGTGCGCTACCATGCCCGGCTAATTTTTTGATTTATTGTAGAGATGAGGTTTCGCCAAGTTGCCCAGGCGGGTCTTGAACCCACGGGCTCAGGCAATTCACTCACCTTGGCCTCCCAAAGCGCAAGATTACAGGCTGAGCCACTGAGCCCGGCTGATTGCTTATTTTTTAATAGTTACTCCCTCTTAAAAATAACATTTTAATATTTTAATTATAAATGCAACATTAATGATTTTAAAAAAGATATAAGAAACAGATAACAAAAAATTGAATCTTACGTTCCTGCCACGACTTTTATATTTGTAGATTTCCTTTTAACTTTTTTCATATGCATTTTATTGCATGAAATATTAGATAAACATTATGCTTGTCTTGCTTTTTCAGTTAGCATGTTTTATATAGTTTCATACATTGTTATATATTGTACAGCTATATAGCTTTAGTGGCTTCATTAATAATTAATTAATTCATATATTAATGTAACAAATATTTATTGAGAAATATCTATGTGCCAGATACTTTTCTGTGCTAGTTGTAGGGTAGCAGGGAACAAAATAGACACATCCCTACTCTTATGTTCTAGTAGACACTCACAGAATAAACAAACAAGTAAATAGATACTTAATGTAATGCTGTTTAGTGATTGATGTTATATAATGGTGAGAGTACTACTTTCAAGTAGATGGTTAGGAAAGGAAGTTCTGGCAAAGTTTTGAACAGAGTGAAGCAGAAAGCCATTTGGCTTTCTGTGGGAAATACATTCCATACAAAGGGCACAATAAGAGATAAGGCCCTCAGGAGAAGGATAATGGTGGGAAGTGGTAGTAGGAAAATAGACAGGGTCCAGATTTTTTAGGCTGAGGAAGAGACTTTGATTTTATTGTAAGTATCATGGGAAAGTGCAGAAGTTTTAATTTGAAGTTTTAAGGCAAAGTACAGGAGAGTTTTGAGCAGAAAAGTGATTTGCTGTCACTTAGGTTAAACTAGGAACATTCTGACTGCTGTGTGGGGACAGAATAAGAGATTAAACAGGGTAACCAGTCAAGTGACGTGAGATGGTTGTGATATGCAATTGGTGTTAGGGAGTAGGTGATGCCAAGTAGTTGGATTTAGAATATGTTTTGAAGGTGGAACCAAGATGCTAGATTAGTTATGGAAATTCAAGAAAGAAAGGACTCAAGGATGATTCCAAGGCTCTTGGCTTCAGAAACTAGATTATTGGGATAGGGAATAATGGAGAAGGAATTTTACTTTTCACAGAAGTTATTACTGCCTGACATATTTACTTTTTTGATTGTCTACACTATTAGAATGTCTATTTCAGGGGGGAAAGGGATTTTGTTTCTTTTGTTTGCTGTTGTATCTTGGGAACCTAAACCATGACTGACATATAGTTGGTGCTCAATAAATATTTGTTGACTGAATAGAGGAATAAAATAATTATATCACCAAGTATTAATGTTTTGGGGATTAATGAACTGATTTGCAGATTAACTATCTTTTTTGGTTTTTTTGGAAAGTAGGATTTATTGAGAGGATAGAAAAGCTCCCAGAGCAGGAGGGGACCCGAGGGGGTTGCCCAGATTAACTTTCTTAAAAAATATGACTAACTTTTGAGGAAAAAACCAAACTAATGAACATTTTTAAAGCCTTAACATATCAGAAATTTTTTTTGTAATTACATATAATTTTATAGTTCTTTTTCTTCATCAGTCAAAAGTGTAATCTAAAAATAATTGGCCCCTAAAGCCTGTCATTCCTCAGTGTTCTTTGCATTAGTGTAAAAAGTTTGCAAATTTAAGTATGGTAGCTCTAGTGATTAAAACTTTATAGTTTGGCTGGGCATGATGGCCAATGCCTGTATTCCCAGCACTTTGGGAGGCTGAAGTGGCAGGATCACTTGAGCCCAGGAGTTCAAGACTAGCCCGAACAGCATAGTGGGACACCATCTCTATTTTATACAATTAAAAAAACGAAACCAAAAAGCAACGTTTTAATCTAAGTGCACATTGAATAAATAAAACTTTAGCATTTAGCAAAAAGTTGAAATGTACATTTGGGAAGACAGGGGTGGTAGTGTTAAATACGTTTTGTTATAATATGGAATACTTTTCTTGTGGTTTGATACACAGAAATTAGTTTTTAAAAAATGTTCTCATTGAATTGTCAAGCACACTGGAAAAATGAAAACATTGTCTTATGAACCACAAGATTTTTCACAGTGGGCTCTGTGTCTGGTTTTATTTGAGGTAAGTAAACAAACATTTTTATTGAGGTTTTCAAATTTCATGGAAGGTTATTCTGATGTGTTACCTGACTGATTAGATTCAAACCACGAAATTAGTAGCCACAGAGAGAAATTAAATGGAGCGTTAGTTGGTACAGGTGGATTATCTTGTTTGTTTGGGTTTGAAATATTTTATTTAAAAAATAGAAAGAAAAGAGTATGAATCATATAAGATCTAATAAATATTTTTGTCCTAGTTCCTCTATTTCTCCATTTTACTAGTTTATTGTTTATTCTTCCATTGCTTTTTTATGCAAGTAGTACATATGATCTCATTTTCTCCCTCCTTTTACAAAATAAGCAGTGCACTATATGCGTATCTTTGCTGCTTCGTTTTTTTACTCATAACATATTTTGGAGAGCTGTCCATAGCAATATGTAGAGATTTTCCTTATTATTATTATTATTTTCTACAGCTTTGTAGTATTCCTTTATGTGAATATACCATGGTTTATTTAACCAGTTCCCAGTTTATGGATACTGATAATTTCAGTCTCTTTCTGGAAAAAGGAAGGAATAGCAAGGTATAGCCTTGAAATTTGTCACTTCTTGTTATACATTTCATGCTGTGTCTGTAGGATAGATTCCTAGAAGTGGGATTGCTGAGTAAAGTGATGAATATATCTATAATGTGGTAGATATTACCCTCTATGAAGGCTGTGTACCGTTCTGCTCTCTCCAGCAGTCTGTGAGATCCTAATTTCTCTATAGCTCTTTCAGCAATTCAAAGACTTGAGTTTTTACAAATATGATGTGATAAATGGTATTCTTATTTTTAGTTTTTATTTGTATTTTTCTTATTAGTGAGACTGAAAATCTCTTCATACATTTCAGGGCTTTTGTATTTCTTTGGTGTGTGTGTGTGTGTGTGTGTGTGTGTGTGTGTGTGTGTGTGTGTGTGTGTACAGTCTGTTCATGTCGTTTCTTATTTTCTTATCAATCTATAAGATTGATATTTTTCTTTTTGATATTTGGCAGCACAGTTAAACACCTTTGATGGTTTTGCTTTGCTTAAATGCATCATGTGTACATAAAGTGAAATTAGTTGTAAATGAAAGCTTCAAATTTGCCTCTTCTCTATTTTAGTCAGAAAGAGACATCAATAAACAGATGCATTTTAAAATCATTAAAAAAAATCTTATATTGGGATGCTGTGATAATTTGAACTCAGAAGGTTTTATTGGTGAGTATAGTGATGTCATTAGAGAATGCTGCTTTAAAAAAATAAATAAAAATAAAATTCTTAGCAAATCAGAGGATATAAACATTTTAATAAATTCTGTACCTTAAAATTTTGTGGCATATATCGATATGTTTATATCATTTTTAGCATAAACACAATTAATATATGAATTACAAAAATTTATTGGTAAGGACAATTATTTAGTATGGTTTTGGAAGTAGTTTAGAATTTTGGATGACATTTATCATATAGCTTTAGATGGAATATTATATGTATAGATATTAATTAGTTCATAAAACACTTTGATTCCTTTCATCATTGAAGTTGATAGTTTGTAGTATTTCCTAGTGATGTAATACTTGACTTAATTGCATACTAAAATCAAGCCTCTCATATGAAGCAACTTGAAGAAATTAAAATAGTTACATTTTTGTGAAATGTGCCAAAGTTGAGATGCTGGGCAATGATAACATTTTAAGTTTGCTTGGGAGAAATAGCAGAAATAGTGAGTGGGGTGGGGGTTAGTAAAAAGTTACACAGGTGAACTGAAACACTTGAAACCTGAGGCGACTAATAGGTTATTCCTTAGCACTGTCTGCCATGGATGTGGAAAAGAAGGGTATAGCTGTTTCTGTAATGTAGAACTGTCTGCTGGAATAGTTAGAAAGCAAGGAACATCATTTACTCAAAGACAAACTGATGTTTCAAGGACTTTGTTCCAATAATTTGAGTTGAGAGCTCATCTAAGAAATAGACAACAATAATGGAGTATTGTAATGTTTTGCCTATTTTTCAATAGCTATTTGGATGTGTGTTGTAAATTATATTATTTTTACGCTTCTAGGTGTCTGCAAAATAACTTTTCCTTTAGATTTTATGTAACTTAATATTAGCATTTTATGTCACCTTTACAAAATAGTTTGGTTCTAGGTTTTTAGCAGCTAGTACAAAAAGAGACACATGCTCAGTTATTTGAGTGATAGTGTTATAAATTAAAAGGTAGTTAGGAGAAGCACAGTTATTCTTGGTTCTGAGTTCAAGACCAGAGAACTATTTTTCGCATATGTCCTGACAAAGAAGGCCCTTTACAATGTAATTTTTAATAAACATATATTAAATGCAGCAATATGTGACAAGCTCTTTCTTACATTTCCCTTTAGTGAAAGTATATGGTGTAACCACAGTTCAATTTGGTAAATCAGTTCTGCAGGGAGCCAAAGTAAAATGGTCCAAGAATGCAGTTTTTTGCTGGTCTTGGCTTAGTAAAGGCATAGATTTTTTAATACTTAGAGTGGGAGTTGGAAGTGCATTACCTCTTTTCCTCCTTGTTTTGTAATCATTGATCACTTTGAGACTCTTAAGAAATAGATAGACCATTTCCTCAGTAAAATACATGTGTGTCTAGTCTCCATGATTTCAAAACTGAAAGAATGTATGCACTGCATGCATGTTAATTAATTCTTCATAAGTACAGACTTTTAGTAGTCATGCTTTTTGATTCATATTGAATATTAGTAATTTCAAGCTTTTTTTCTGAATATATTCATTGCCTGTATTCTTGGTTAGGTATTTATGTATATGCTTTAAAAGTTAACCAGCTGTAGATAAGTTTAATATTTTTTTATGAAAGTTGAAGAACCTGAATAAACTACCTGTGTCTCCAAAAGGAATGCAGTGAGGGAGAGTACCCAAGAATAGGACCAAGATTCTTCCCTAGAAGTAGTTTGGAGTGTGTTCAAGCACAGAAATAAATGCCATTAATATCACAATAATTTTGTTTGGAACAGTCTTAAAGTTGGTGTTTAAAAAATTTAACCCACCTTGGTCATTTGAAGAAGCACTGCTAACAAAGTGACTGTAGATGTTTTGCCTTATGCTATGGAATTTACAAAATATACTAACTTGAAGATATATTCCTTATTATGTAGACTATTTACTTAAGTAAATAGGTATATTTACAAAGGTTATTTATAAAGTAAGGTTATTTACAAAAATTATGTTCTTCTCCTTTGCAGTAAATAAGGTTATCCCCTTACTGATGTCTAGAATTACCCTATTCTAAAACACAATAATCAATGAAATATATTTTAATCACATAGTATATATTGCATAACAGAGCTTTGAAATACACATGACCCAGTAAAACATCTAAGGGAGTAAGAACCATCACAGTGCAACCAACTAGATAACCTTAATGTGATTTGTGATGATACATATGGACTGGAACTCTGTTAAAACCCACATCTTGTTTGACCTCTTGTTGCATGTTGCAGCCAATCTTTCTTCCTATTTTTTTCATTACAGTATCTGAATTTTTGAAGCTTGCTACTTTGTGTTCTCCTTTGCAAATTGTGCCTTTGTTTTTTTCCTCATATTTGTGGTTGCCTTTGTATCTCCCTTCCACTTCCTATAATTTGGAACTTTAAAACACACCTTGTTCACTAAAATGCCTAAGTAAGCAAGAATCACACAATGCAACAGTTTCTACTTCCTAGGGAAACCCTGGTAATAATAAACAAATAAATTCCAAAGGTATTGATATGAAATGTGATCTTACCAAACAATATGAATGAATTAAAATAGCAGACATTAGGCTGGACTGAATTTATGCTATGAAACACTTTTGGGATTTGGGGAAAGACTTGCTTATGGAACATGTTTATAAAGGAAAAAAATAATGGAGTTAGCCAAGTGTTTTGTTTTCAATGAGGTAAAGGAGTTTCTTGACATTTGTAAGGAAAAGGTGTAAAGTGAGGATTTTTTGGCATTAGAGTAGCAAAAGTAAGAGGAAAGTGAAATGAGAAGAGCTTTTGAAACCCAAAGAAAAATAAGTTATTAGCATAAATGATAAATATGGATTTGGTGGTTTGTTTATTTATTTATTTACTTATTTATTTATTTATTGTCAGAGTCTCACTCTGTTGCCCAGTCTGGAGTGCAGTGGCACAATCACGGCTCCCTGCAGCCTTGACCTCCTGGACTCTGGTGATCCTTCCACTTCAGCCTCCCTAGTAACTGGAACTACAGGCGTGTGCCACCATGCCCAACTAATTTTTTGATTTTTGTAGAGACAAGATCTGCTATGTTGCCTAGGCTAGTCTCTAACTCCTGGGCTCAAGCAATGCTCTTGCCTCAGCCTCTCACAGTGCTAGGATTACAGGCGTGAGCCCTAATGCCTGGCCTTCATTTGATTTTTTAATATTAAGCTTTTTATTTTGAGGTAATTTAAGATTCACATGCGGTTGTAAGGAATAAGACAGAGATCCCCTATACTCTTTACCTAGTTTCTTCCAATGGTAACATCTTGCAAAACTATATAACAATTATCTGGACCAAGGAGTTGACGTTGTACCTTGATGGTCAAGACATAGAATATTTCCGTCAATACAGGAAGCACTCCTGATGTTCTCTTACAGTTCCAACACCTTCCCCCTGTTCCCCATCCCCTCTTTAAAACCCTGTCAGCCACTAATCTGTTCTCCATTTCTATGATTTTGTCATTTCAAGAATGCTATGTAAATGAAATAATATAGTATGTAACTTTTTGGATTGGTTTTTTCACTCAGCAAAATTCACTGGGGATTCATCCCAGGTTGTATGCGTTAGTAGTTTGTGCCTTTCTATTGCTGAGTAGTATTTTATGGTATAACTGTACTACAGTTTGGACATCTGTGTTATTTCTGGTTTTTGGCTATGGCAAGTAAAACTTCCGTAAACATTTGTGTACAGATTTTTGTGTGAACATGTTTCGTTTGTTGAGGTGGAGTCTTACTCTGTCACCCAGGCTGAAGTGCAGTGGTACGATCACAGCTCAACACAGTCTTGATCTTTTTGGGCTCGGGTGATCCTTTGGCCTCAGCCTTCTGGGTAGCTGAAACTACAGGCATATGGCACCACGCCTGGTTAATTTTTTGATGTATTGTAGGAATGTGGTCTTGCCAAATTGCCTAGGCTGGTTTTGAACCCCTGGGCTTAGGCAATCCTCTTGCCTTGGCCTCCCAAAGTGCAGGGATTACAGGTGTGAGCCTGGCCATGTAGATCCTTTTTGATTAATTGCTGCTTTGTCTTTTTTCCATTTTCTAATTTGATTTTTTTTTACTGTTGAGTTTGAAAATTCCTTTTTTTCTAGATATTAGCCTATTTTTTTGATACATGGTTTGCACATATTTTTTCTCTGTAGCTTGCCTTCTTACCCTCCCAAAAGACTCTTTTATTGATCAAAAGGATTTTTAAACAAATTTGGATGAAGTCCATTTTACCAATTTTTTCTTGTATGGAGCATGCCTTTGTGTCGGTCTAAGAATTCTTTGCCTAGTATTAGATCCAGAAGATTTTCTCTTGTGTTTTGTTCCTTAAAAGTTTTATAGTTATACTACAGTATAAAGCCTTTGATCTGCTTTGAATTCATTTTTGTAATTTTGTAATTTTTATATAAGGTTGATATCTAGGTTGAAGTTCATTTGTTCTCTCTGTCTCTCTTTCTTTCCCATCTCCTCCGCCGCCTCCTCTGCCTCCTCCTGCCTGTGAAATGTTCAGTTGCTTCAGTACCATTTATTGAATAGACTGTCCTTCTTCCACTGAATTACTTTTGTACCTCTGTCAAAAATTACTTGGACTGGTGGTGCAGTGGCTTATGCCTGTAATCCCAACACTTTGGGAAGCCAAAGTTAGAAGATTGTTTGAGCCCAAGGGTTCGAGACCAGCCTAGGCAACATAGTGAGACCTTATAAAAACAAAACAAGACAAACATATGCTGGGCATGGTGGTGCACGCCTGAAGTCCCAGCTACTCAGAAGGCTGAGGTAGAAGGATCATCTGCCTGGGTGACAGAGTGATACTCTGACTAAAAAAAAAAAAAAAAAAAAAAAAAAATTGGGTATATTTGTGTAGGCCTATTTCTAGGCTGTCTTCTGGTGATCTGTGTTTGTATTCCTCTGCCAGTACTTCAGTCTTCATTACTGTAGCTATATATAATGTTTTGATATTGGGTAGACTGATTTCTCCTTATCTTCTGAAGTCTCTAATCTTTTTAAAAATGGTTTTAACTAACTTAACTCTTTTGCCTTTTCATATAAATTTTAGAATAATATTGTCTATAGTAACACAAAGTCTTACTGAGTTTTTCATAGGAATTGCATTAAATCTGTATGCCAATTAGAGGAGAATTGACATCTCTACTATAATGAGTGAATCCTCCAATTCTCAAACATGATATTTCTTTCTGTTTCCTGAGATCTCTTTTGTTTTCTTTTATCAGCATTGTATAATTTTTAGCATACAAGGTGGGTATATGTTTTGTTGGATTTACCTCTCAGTATTTCATTTTCATTTTTAAAGTGATTATAAATGGTACTGAATTTTTAATTTTGGTGTCTATGTGTTCATTGCCAGTATGTAAAAATATAATTAATTTTGTATGTTTATCTTATATCTTTGTGACTTTGCTGAACTTATTAGTCTAAGAGGGTTTTTTTGTAGATTTCCTAGAGTTTTCTTTATAGACAATAGTATCATCTACAAATGGAGACAGTTTTAGTTCTTCTTTTCCAATCCTTATGTCTTTTTAAAATTTCACTGGCTAGAACTTCTAGAACTATGTTGAATAAGACTAGTGAAGTGAACATCTTTGCTATTTTCCCAGTATTAGAGAGAAAGCATTTAGTCTTTTCTCATTAAGTGTAATGTTAACTATAGACTTTTTGTAGATGCTCTTTACCAAGTTGAGGAAGTTTTCCCTTATTCTTATTTTCTGAGAGTTTTTATCACGAAAGAGTGAGATTTATCAAATACTTTTAGGTATCAATTGACATAATTGTGTGATTTTATATAATTTAGTCTAGTGGATTGTGTCGATTCATTTTGAATATTGAATTGAGCCTTGCTTTTCTGGAATATATCTCACTTGGCCGTTGTGTATATTTCTTTTTATTTATCTCTGAATTTTATTTGCCAATATTTTGTTAAGGATTTTTGGTCTATATTTATAGGGGATGTTGGTCTGTAATTTTATTTTTTATTGTCTTTTGTCTGGTTTTGATAATAGTAATACTAGCTACATAAAATAATTTGAGAAGTGTCTCCTCCTTTCTTGATTTTAGAATTGGTGCTAATTCTACTTTAAACATTTTGTTGAACTCTTCAGTGAAACCATCTAGACCTGGAGATTTCCTTTTTGGCAGATTTTAAATCACAAATTTAATTTCCTTCATAGTTGTAGGAGTATATAAGTTACTCGTTTGTATTGGTGAGTTTGGTTTATTTAACTAAGTTATCAAATTTGTGATTGTATAGTTTTTTTTAATTACTATTTGCTGACTACAGGATGTGTAATGATGTTTTCTATTTCAGTCCTTATATTGGCCATTTGTGTCTTGTCTTTTTTTTTTTTATTTGTTAAATATTTGTCAATTTTATTGATCTTTTCAAGGAAGCAGATTTTATTTATTTGCTTTTCTCTATTGTTTTTCTCTTTTCAGTTTTATTGATGTCTGCCCTTATCTTTATTATTTTCTTCCTACTATTTGCTTTGGACTTTGGATTTATTTTACTTTCTCCCCCTAAGTTCTTGAGGTATGGGAGCTTAGATCATTGATTTGAGACTTTTTCTCTTTTCTAATGTGTACATTTAGTACATTAAAATTTTCTTTCTGGCATTGCTTTGCTTGTATCCCATAAATTTTGATATGATATATTTTAATTTTCATTCTGTTCAATATATTTTAAAATTTCCCTTCAGACTTTCTATTTGACCCATGAATCATTTAGAGGTGTGTTGTTTGGTTTCTAAGTATTTGAACATTTTCTGTCTTTCTGTTATTTATTTCTAGTTTGATTTTATTGTGGTTGGAGAACACACTGTGTATGATTTCAGCTCTTTTAAATTTATTAAGGTTTGTATTATGGCCCGGGATGTGGTCTTTCTTGGTATATATTCTGTGAGTGCTTGATAATAATATGTGTTCTGCCATAGTGTGGAGTGTTTTATAAATGTTGATTAAATTCCATTCGTTAATGATGTTATGTGTTCTAATATATTCTTGCTGATTTTCTGTCTAGTTCTATCAGTTGTTGAGACGGGTAATGAAGTCTCTGAAGTATAATTGTGGTAATGACTGGTTGTGGTGGCTCATGCCTAGCTCTTTAGGAGGCCAAGGTGAGAGGATAGCTTGAGCCCAGGAGTTTGAGACCAGCCTAGGCAACATAAGTGAGACCTCATATCTGCAAAAGGGAAAAAAAAAATAAAGGACTGTGGTGGCCCACTCCTGTAGTCCCAGCTACTTGGGAACCTGAGGTGGAAGGATCTCTTGAGCTGTGATCATGCCACTATACTCCAGCCTGGGTGACAGAGTGAGACTCTAAAGCAAAAAAAAAAATTTTTTTTGGGTGTTATCTGTTTCTTCTTTCAGGTCTATCAGTTTTTGCTTCACTTAGCAGCTCTGTTGTTATGTACATACACTTTTAGTATTACTATGTCTTCTTAGTAGATTGACCATTTTCTTTTTGTATCCATGACCTCTGTTTTTCGGTAATTTTCTTTGTTCTGAAGTCTACTTTATCTGATGATAATGTAGGCATTCCTGCTTTCCTTTGATTAATGTTTGCATGATATATAATTTTCCATCCTTCTATTTGTTTTTAATTTCAGTAGCTTTAGGTGTACAAATGTTTTTCAGTAACATGGATGCATTGCATAGTGGTCAGGAAGTCTGGGCCTTAAGTACCATCTTTCTATTTTTAACCTGCCTGTGTCATTATCTTTGAAGTGAGTTTCTTGTGAACAGTATGCAGTTGTGTTGTTTTTAAAAATCACTCTGTCAATCTGTCTTTTAATTGGTGTATTTAAACCATTTACATTTAATAGAATTATTGATATCCAAAGGCTTAAGCTTCAAGTTTTATTTTTAATTTTCTTTTTATTCTTTCCTTTTTGGTTGTTGTTTTCTTTTTCATGCCTTCCTCTGGGTTAACTTGAACATATTTTTAGAACTCCATTTTGATTTATCTGTTGTGTTTCTGAGTATGCCTTTTAGTATTGTTTTTTAAAAAAGTAATTTCTTTAGATGTTGTATTATATGTAACTTAATCACAATCTACTGTGATAAATGTGATAAGTGTGCCTTCATTTTACCAGTTTGAGTAAAATCTTACCTTCTTTTATGTCTCTTTATATCATCCCCTATGTATAATATAATATTCTTAAATATTTCTTATACAAACATTTTAAACCATATCAGACAATGTTTTAATTCTTGCTTCAAGTGTCCACCCTAGTTTAGACAACTCAGGAGAAGTAAAGTCTATTATTTTTACTCATATTTTTTATTACTATATTCTTTCTTCCTTTCTGATGTTCCAAAATATCTCTTTTTTTGTTGCTGTTAAAAAAACTCATTTCTTTCTATTTTGAGAACTTTTTATAGTCTCATTATTTATCTATTTATTTATTTATTTGTTTTTAAGTGAGAAAGCAGGATTTATTGAGAGGACAGAAGAACTCCCACAGTGAGAGGGGACCTGAGGGGTTGCTCAGCCCAGTAGGCCTCCAGTCAGCTAATTCTGTCTTAGTTTTCCTTCACATGAGATTGGCTTAGTTTTCCTTCACATGAGAGTGTGTTGATTTACCCTTCATTCCTGAAGAAAATTTCCGCTGAGTGTGTAGGGTTCTGGTCTGACAGTTCTTCATTTAGCACTTGAGAAGAGTTGTGTCATTTCCTTCTAACCTCCCTGCTTTTTGATAGGAAATTTGCTGTCAGTCACATTATTTTTTTCTGTGCTGAAAAGATGAATTTTTCTCTGACTGCATTTAAGACTTTTTTCTTTGTCTTTAGTTTGCAGGAATTTAATTATGATGTGTTTTGCATGGATTTCTTTTTTCTTTTCTTTTTTTTTTTTAGAAAGCAGGATTTATTGAAAGGATATAAAAGCTCCCACAGTGGGAGGGGATTCTAGGGGGTTGCCCGGCATGGATATCTTTAGGTTTATTCTGACCTCGGTTTGCTCAGCTTCTTGAGCCTGTAGCTTTTACTCTGAATATGGGATGTTTTCAGCCAGTATTTTTTTTTGAGTACTTTCCTGTTTCACCCTCTTTCTCCTCTCCTGAGACTCTGGTGACATGGATTTTAGATCTCTTGTTAGAGTCTAACAGTCCCTGAGGAACTGTTAAAGTTTTTCAGTCTGTTTTCTCTCTGTTGTTCAGATAATCGAATTTCTATGTTTCTGTCTTTTAGTTTGTTGATTCTTTCCTTTGTTTTTTCCTTTCTGTTCTTGACCCCATTCAATGAGTTTTTTTTAAATGTCATTTATTTTTCATTTCTAAACTATCCATGTGGTTTATCTTTTCTTATATTTATTTGCTGAGCCTCTTTTTTTACATTTGTGTCAAGAGTATTTGTAATTGATTGTTGAACCGTTTTTTATCATGGCCACCTTAACATCTTTATCAAATCTTTATAACATTTTTGATATCTCATTGTTGGCTTGTAGTAGTGGGCCTTTTTCATTAGCTTTAGGTATTTTTGGTTTGATGAGTGATTTTCAATTAAAATCTGTACATTTTTGTATTATGTTATGAAGTTCTGACTTTCACTTAAGTCCACTTTTTTTGGTTGACTCTTTTTGATACTAACTGGAAGGAGAAGGTGGGGATTTCCACATCATTACTGTTAGATGGAGGTAGATGACCATATTTTCCACTTGGCTTCTGTTGACACCTGAGGTGGGGCTTCTTGCTACTGCTGGAAGTGGCAGTTCTGGTTCCCTTCCTGGTGTCCCATGGTGTTCTGGGATGGGAGTGGGGTATAACTGTTTGGTGTAGATGAAAAATCTCAGCTTCCTACTTGATTTTCTCTGATGGAGATGGTGGGTACTTTGTTACCACCTTATGAGTGTGAAGTTTAGGTTCTCCCTTTTCTGTTTTGTAATGTTTGTCTGGAGCAGAACAGTTATTGTGTAAAAGTTTTCTGTCTTGGTAGGTTGTTTATTTTGTGATCTTTTGGCTAGAGAGCAGGCTTTTGTTGGTGCTTTTTTTGTTTGTGTCTGTTTGTGTTTCTGGGTTGCCAACCTCTTCAGTTCCAGGTCTGGGACATATGAAACCAAAGGAAAACCTGGGAAAGTCGCCACCGTGTTGTTTCTTAGGTCCCAAGATCCCAAGCCAGTCTGTCTTCTTCATTTAACTTTTCAGATCTTCCTATATTTGTTTTATATATATAGTCTAGAATTTTTATTTGTACTCAATGGGAAGAGTAAGAAAAACTATGTCTGCTCCATCTTCCCAGAAGTGGAAGTATGCTTTTAAATTTTAAATTATTTTTCTTTTAATAAGTATGGTGCATACTCATTTCTACAGATAGAATCAAGCAGTATAGAAAATATAAAGATAACACAAGTATACATCAGACAAAATTTTCCTTCTGTGAAAAAATCATCATTAACTTAAGGTTATCATCATTCCAGATAAACGTCACTCCACACAAATATATAGACAGGAGAATGAGTAGAAGAAAATAATTTTCATAAAAATTAGATATGCTTTAATATTCCTTCTCTTCATTTGAAGAGAAGAGAAAACTCAAATGAAACTTGTCAATTTCTGTTTAATTCTACTAGATTTCAGACAAATGATTTTTCAGCACAAATGATTTTTTTTCAATGCTCTATTAAACTTAAGATGGCTGAATGTAGTGGTGTACCCCTGTAATCGCATCTACTCCATAGGTTACAGTGGTAGGCTTGCTTAAACCCAGGAGTTTGAGGCTAGTCTGGACAACATAGTAAGGCCCCTATCTTAAAGGAAACAGCCTCTATGTTTGTAAATTTTGAAAATTCTCATTTGCACATGTTCTCACTCATAAGCAGACCCTGACCATTTACCTTAATACTAAAAGAAAGGGATTGGCAGTAGTGGGATACTGCTGGGATGGGGATTGGGGGACATACAATAAGGGTACCTGATCTCAAACCAGGCAAAGTGGGGACTAAAGGGAGGCCCAAACTTTACCTATGTAGTGACCACGTGTATACCTTATCCTGAATTGTACCCCTCATCTTTAAAATAAAGTAAAATAATTAAAAAAATAAATTCAATTTTAGACAGTATTGATTTCCTACAATGTAAGCATAACTTGGAGATTGTGCATTTGGTTCTAGAAAACTGCAGTAAAATGAATATTACAATAAAGTGAGATAAACATATTTTTATTGATTTCCCAGTGCATATAAATGTTATGTTTATATTATTCTGTATTCTATTAATAATGCAAAAGCATTATGACTAAAAAAGTACATACATTAGTTAACAAATACTTTATTGCTAAAAATGCTGGCACAGAGACATGAAGTAAGCACATGCTATTGGAAAAATGGTGCTGACAGACCTGCTTAATGCAGCATTGCCATAGGACTTCAATTTGTAAAAAAAATGCATTGTCTGAGAAGTGCACTAATGCAAAGCACAATAAAATAAAATAAGCCTGTGGAAGAAATGGAAAATTAATGCTTTTTCTCATCTTTTAAAAAATAGCTCAAACAGTTTCCTGGGCCTCTGAGCTGGCCTAGAGACAAATTTCTTCAGATACAATTTTTAATATGCAGACAAATTTCTTGAAAGGTCCAAGGCCCCTCTAAAGTTGGGGACTAGCTCATATTGGTATGATTTGGGGAGTATGAAAGGGGACACCCCAAAACTGGAATTATCTTTTGGAGGGTGGGCCCCTTGTAGTATACCTGGAGTTTGTTCCTCTGGATCAAACGGTTAACCAAAGTTTTTATCTGGAAGTTTTAAGAAGGTTGTATCATGATTTGCAGAAGAAGTATATACTGAGTTGTGGCAAACAGGTGACTGGTTCATCTACCATGACAACGCACCTACCTACACCGTGGTGAGTGTTCAGCAGTTTTTAACCAAAACTGGCATAACTCCTGTGCCCCACCCTTTGTATTCACCTGATCTTGCCCTGAGTGACTTTTTTTTGTTTCTCTAGTGAAAAAAAGTTCTCAAAGGGGAATATTCTATTGATGTGGAAGAGGTGAAATGAAAAATGGCAAAAGCACTAAAAGGCATCAAAATCGACAAGTTCAAAAACTGTTTTGAGCATTGGAAAAAGCATCTTGATAGGTATACTGCGTCAAATGAAGAGTACTTTGAAGGTGACTGAAGTTTAACATGTAAGAATAAATACACAATTTACAAAAAATAAATTCTAGTTGTCCTTGTTCAGTCTAAGCCTCTGGAGAAAAAAACCCAACAACTTTATTGAGATTTAAGTCACTATTAAATTCATCTATTTAAAGTGGTTTTTAGTATAGATTCAGGTTGTATATTTCTTCAGGGAAGAATCTCCTAATACCTTGCTCTAGAGTTAGGTGTTTGGTTGCTGGACTTTCCACGTACACTTATGTGGTCGGCATATAGGGATTTGACAGTTTTGTATTCAGTCTTACAATTAATCCTTTGTTTTCAATGCATTTTGAATCCTGACCCTCTCTATGGTTGACTAACAGTTAGACTCCCCTTTGGATTTTATTCATTTGGCAAATGTTCTGGGTTCTTTTTTATAAAACTCTGCTCATCTTTACTGTCCTTTATCAGCCTATGTCTTCCAGAAATTTGTGACTATTTCTCATTAACTGCAAGTTCTTTTCTTGTTCTTTCTAGAGTACTTGGTTTATACCTTTTGCTTTAATAGTGTCTCTGGAGGAAGAAAGATACATACATGTGATTGGTTCATCACATTGCATTAGAGATCTGGAAACCAGAGTGTTGGCTTAAGTTATCACCCTTCCATGGTGAAGGCAGTCTTTGTTAAATAGTAGCTATTCACTGGATTTTTAAAGATAAAAGGAAACTCAGGGATGATTTTCCCTTTTCTTTTCTTTTCTTTTTTTTTTTGAGTTTAGGTGTTGCTCTGTGGTCTAGGCATGATCTTTTGCCAAGGCATGAAGCGGTGGCATGATCGTGATGATCAGATATCATGGCAGTTTCGACCTCCTGGGCTCAGGTGATCCTTCCCCCTCAGTATCCCAAATAACTGGGACTGCAGGTGCACATCATCACACCTGACTCATTATTGATTTTTTAAAATAGGGGTGAAATTTTACTATGCTGCCCAGGCTGGTCTTGAACTCTGGGGCACAAGCAATCCACCTGCCTCAGCCTCCCAAAGTGCTGGGGTTACAGGGGTGAGCCACAGTGCCTTGCCTAAAGATGATTTTTGATAGCAACTAACTGCTTTGTTCATCTCCCATTTTTTTATAACAACATTTTCATACAATGTGATGATGCTCTCATATTTATGTGGCTCTTTTATTTTCTTCTTCCTTCCTCTCACATATATTTTTTTCTCCCTTTCCCTTGTTTTGCCCTGCCCATTATTTCCTATCCAGGCTGCCTTAGTTCTCTCCATCCAAGGCTGTCCAGCAGAAGTCTTGCATATGTGTTAAGATATATTCCAATATTTGCATTTCATTTTCTATCATATTTTGTAAGTAGTATATATTAGTTTACATTATTTACCTTTACATTGTATTGTGTGTGTGTGTGTGTGTGTGTGTGTGTGTATATACTTTGAATTAGAGTCTCGCTTCGTTGCCCAGGCTGGAGTGCAGTGGCACACTCACTGCCACCACAGTGTTGACCTGCTGGGCTCCGGCAATCCTTCCGCCTTAGCCTTCCAAGTAGCCAGAACTACAGGTGTGTGCTACCACACCCGCCTGATTTTTTATTTGTTGTAGAGACGAGGTCCCACCAAGTTGCCTGGGCTGGTCTCGAACCTGTGGCCTCAGGTAATCCACTCGCCTCTGCCTCCCAGAGTGCTGGGATTACAGGCTGAACCACCAAGCCCGGCTGTATTTTATATTTTTTGTGAAATTATTCAGTCTTTTCTGTGAGTGTGTGACAATCCCTAACCCAATAATCTAAGATTTTATTTAGATAAATTAAGTAGCCATCATGTATTAGGTACTTTGTTTTTGAATTGTGATAGATTTTAAATATTTTGAAGTTTATTGTAAAAAAAGAAACAACTTGGAAGTATATAAGTAAAACCCACTCCCTTGTCTGGTTTAAATTCACCCCCTCAAAGCATTATTAGTGGTTTGATGTCTAGTATTCGAGACTTTTTTTTCTATGCTTATATAAGCATGGTGTGTAGGTACGTATATTCACATATATATACACAGTCTTATAGTTATTCTTTTAAAATGAGAATTACTCTATACATCTGATATTTATTTTATTCTACTTAATATATAACTATATCAGATGTCTTTATAAGTCAAATGTTCTAGCTCTGTTTTATTCTTTTAATGACTGCAGAATAGTATTCTATTGTTTGGAATTGTATGACTGCTTCTCTGGTAATGGATGTTTAGATGGTCTCCTGCTTTCTAAATTGAAAACTTTAAAATTAAAACAACCAATTCCACTCCATTTTTTTTTTTCCTGTTTTTGAGTTGAAGTCTCACTCTGTCACCCAGACCGGAGTGCAGTGGCTGTTCCTGGCCACTGCAGCCTTGACCTGCTGGGCTCCGGTGATCTTTCTGCCTCAGCCTTCCTAGTAGCTGGAACTGCAGGTGCGTGCTACCATGCCCGGCTAATTTTTTTGATTTATTGTAGAGATGAGGTCTCGCCAAGTTGCCCAGGCGGGTCTTGAACCCACAGGCTTAGGCAATCCATTCACCTCAGCCTCCCAAAGCGCTGAGATTACAGGCTGAGCCACCGAGCCCAGCTTGTGGGAAATTTAAAGCATACAAAAGTAGAGAAAATATAATATATCCTATGTACTTATCTCACAATTTTAAAAGCAGTTATTAACACACATCAAATCTTCTTTCATCTAGTCCTCTCACTGTTCCCCACCCACTGGCTAATTTTGAAGAACATACCAGACATTATACTATTTTATCCATAAATACTTCAGTATCATCAGTATTGCTTATGGGAAGTTTTGCTTTGATTTACAAATATTTGCTTTATATATGGGCCATTAGGGAATTATTCAATGAGTGAATCAAGGACTGTCCGTAGTTAATCTGAAGTTACTCCTTTTATTGGTAATTAGGCAGCAAGACCACTTTTTAAGGTCACACTAAAAACATATAGTAAGTATGTAAGAAATAGTTTATCTTTCCATTCTTTGAGAGGGGGCAGAGAGGGGAAGAAAGGCATACATTCAACTCATCCAAGAGTTACTAAATCCTTTGGGTATAAGACAAAACAAGAACAACAAAAAAGTCCTTTTTGTTCCACTCAAAATTATTTGATTTTTCAGAAGACCTTGGCTATAGTTCCTAACTTCTATGCTAAAATTAAGGAAAAAGCTCTCAGTTTCAGGAAAGAAGATTTTTTTTTTTTTTTTTGAGTTGGAGTCCCACTCTGTCACCCAGACTGGAGTGCAGTGGCCGCTCCCGACCACCGCAGCCTCGACCTGCTGGACTCCGGCGATCCTTCCTCCTCAGCCTTCCAATTAGCTGGAACTACACGTGCGCGCTATCACGCCCAGCTAATTTTTGATTTATTGTAGAGATGAGGTCTCACCAAGTTGCCCAGGCGGGTCTTGAACCTGCGGGCTCAGGCAGTCCATTCACCTCAGCCTCCCAAAGCACGGGATTACAGGCTGAGCCACCCAGTCTGGTGAAGATTTTTTTTTAAGGGTGCATATAATTTTTACCTAGAGTCTCAAGACAAATCAGGGTCAATAAAGACCTCAAGCAATCAATAATTTTTCTAATCACTTCTTATTATTAATATTACAATAGCTGTGCTTCAAGTTTGCCAGCACTTTGTATAATGTTTACTGGAGAAGCTCAAGATTTTGTCTTTTGAGGATACTGGCATATAATTGTGATGGATTATTTAATAAGGTACTACGTTTTTTTTTTAATATCAAGAATGAGCAAAATGTTCTTTGAGATAGTGGCTCAGGCTCCACTCTCAATCAGAAAAGATCATTCATATGGAATAGGTAAATTGGCAGAGTAGTTCTTATGAATTCTGGAGGAAGAAAATCTTTCTAAGGGCTTAATTTAGCTTTAACTTTTTAATTAGTTTTACAGTATAGGCTCATGTGTGTGATCGTGCTTAGTTAGAAGGTGGCCTCTTTTCAACAGGCATATGAAAAATTACTCATTATCACTAATCATCAGGGAAATGCAGATCAAAACCATAATAAAATATTACTTCACACCTGTTAGAATGGCTGTTATCAAAAAGACAAAAGATAATGTTGACTAGGATGTGGAGCAAAGGAAACCATTGTGCACTGTTGGTGGGACTATCAGTTGATATAGTAATGGAAAATAACATGAAAGCTCCTCAAAAAATTAAAAATACAATTACTGTATAATGCAGCAATCCCACTTCTGAGTATATATCCAAAAAAAATGAAATCAGTGTGTTGAGGAGTTATCTTCTTACCTATACCCATGTTATTGCAGCATTATTCACAATAGCCAAGACATGGAATCAACCTATGTTCATAGATGAATGAATAGATTAAGAAAATGTGGTATTTATAGGTACAGTGAAATACTATTCAGCCTTTAAAGGAAATCCTGTCATTTGTTACAACATGGATGACTCTGGAGGGCATATGCTAAGTGAAAAAAGTCAGGCACAGAAAGAGAAATACTATATGATCTCACTTATATGTGGAATGCAAAAAAATTGAGCTCACAGAAGCATAAGGTACAATGGTGGTTGGCAGAGGTTGGGGGAGGTCGTGATGGGGAGATGGTCAAAGGATGTAAAGTTTCAGAAAGGATGAATATGTTTTAGACATCTGTTGTATAGCATGGTTACTATAGCTAATAATTAGATACTGTATATTTGAAAATTGCTGAGAGTAGATCTTTTTCATTTTTTGAGTTGAAGTCTCACTTCATTGCCCAGGCTGGAGTGCAGTGGCACACCAACGCCACCCCAATCTGACCTGCTGGGCTCTGGCGATCCTTCCACCTCAGACTTCCAAGTAACCGGAACTACAGGTGATCACTACCATGCCCGGCTAATTTTTGATTTGTTATAGAGATGAGGTCTTGCCAAGTTGCCGGGGCTGGTCTCAAACCCGTGGGCTCAGGCAGTCCACTCGCTTCTGCCTCCCAAAGTGCTGGAATTACAGGCTGAGCCACCAAGTTCAGCCAAGAGTAGGTCTTAAATGTTCTCACCACAAAAAAAATTGTAAGTATGTGAGGTGATGGGCATATTGATTTCTTTATTTAGTCATTTCACAGTGTATACATATATAAAAACATCATGTACACCACAAATTAATATAATTTTTATTTGTCAATCATACCTAAATAAAACTGGGGAAAAAGAAAAAGAAATAGATAAAATTGTATGTTATTACCTTTAAAATAAAAAAGGAAAGTAGGGAAATATATAAAGTTCTGGTCGTCTGTAAAGCTGGGAAAACTAAGCCTCCAAAGAGGTACCAGATTTAAACTGTCATCACCTCAATTATCAAATTTGTGCCTTGAACAATATGACCCAGAGTTTGTCCTTGTTACCAGACTTATTAAAGTAAGTCAGAACTTTAAGTTAATTCTAAAAGAGAAAAAGTTCCAGATGTCCTCTTTGCATTTATTTTCCATGTCACTACACAGACTTGGTCAGGAGTTTTATTTTTGCTACCTGGCGGACTTTGACAAACTAGGCAAATGGGAGGACAAGTCTAATGCTGCTTAGAATCAGTTATGGCAGTTTGTTGATAAGAGGAGAGAAATTTCTCAAGATATTTGAGGCAGAGTTATAGAAGGTTTTAATTTCATTGCAACAAGCTACTAGAAAGACTGAGATTCTCAATTCTACTTGTTTTCCTCCACTTGCTAGTCTAAGGCCAGTCATGTATGGAGAATTTAAATGGAGGAGAAATGATCAATCATTCTACCTAGTCCAGAAGTGAATAAGGGAATCCAGACTTGTGTATACCTGAGTATAAATATAAGCATTTAAAAAAATTTATTTCTGGCTCTACTATTTTGCACCATTAGGTTCTGTTCATCAGATAAAATTTTTAGAGAATATTTCATTCAAACCAGTGTGTTGTTACTAAAATAATGATTTACTAATAAGCAGGCCACTAATTTCCCCATGTGTTCTAGGAAGAGCTGCATAAGATCTTGTCTATTGTAGCATTTTTGTTCTCAGAAACATAACAAAAAAAATAAGCAGCCAGGTCAACTAAATAAATAAATAAAAATTAAATTCACTCAGAAGCATTTGAAGAAAATGAATGCAGGAAAATTATCAAACTGGTGTTACATTTCTATGTACTAGACTCAGTACTCAAAGCACTATTACCCTATTTGAAATGTCAGGAAGCAACCTGTTCTTTGTCTACTTGAAGCTGGACTCCCAGAGCTATTGTCACTAGTTACTTGTAAAGATGAGATTATAGGTTATATACATAGCTAGGAAGCTCCTATTAGCCTAACCTCTTTGAACTATATAGTCCAATATCTTAAAGGATTCTAATTCACTGTGGAGTTTCAGGTATATTTTACATTAGGTTAACTCTTACAAGTATGATTGCTTTGTACAGTTGTGTGGGTTGTATATTGCACAGCTGCACCATTTTTAGTGTTGCCATTTCCAGCTTAGACAGTGTAGATTTGTATGTTTATTAGAATAATTATTGTAAATGGGAGTCAAGTACCTTGAAGAAGAGAAAGGTACAGTGGGCAAGTAAGTGTTTACAAGTAAGTGTATTACAAGTATATCTACTTGTATGTATTTATAAATTTCTTACAGAATTGTAAATCATAACTTTTTTTAGTTATCCATTTTTCTGGGATAAATAAGAACTCTTTAAAGTTGTATAGATGCAGCCGGGCTCGGTGGCTCAGCCTGTAATCCTGCGCCTTTGGGAGGCTGAGGTGAGTGGATTGCCTGAGCCCGCGGGTTTGAGACCCGCCTGGGCAGCGAGACCTCATCTCTACAATAAATCAAAAAAAAAAAAAAATCAGCCGGGCATGGTGGCGCATGCCTGTAATTCCGGCTACTTGGAAGGCTGAGGCTGAAAGATTGCCGGAGCCCAGCAAATCGAGGCTGCGGTGGCCGGGAGCAGCCACTGCACTCCAGTCTGGGCGATAGAGTGAGACTCCAACTCAAAAAAAAAAAAAAATTGTATAGATGCAGTAATTTTAAGTGCACTGTTTATATATCTACCCCCTTTCCCCCTGTGTTTGTTATTTCTCCCACATTTTTCTTATATTAATACTGACAACGTTTGTTCTTCCCTTGGAGAAAAGAGTTCTTATGTTAATGTACTCTGAAAGTGTTTTGAACTTTTATTTTTGATGTGTTTAGTTTGTTCTCAATTTGGTAACTCAGAAACCTTAATATTGATGTTCTTGCCAATTTGAGAGGACAATGCTTGGATCCAGTTAATAGCTCCATTGTATGTTGAATAAACCTTACATCTTTGCCAGAGATTTTGTTATTACTCAGTTGTGATTCTCTCACTGTGTGGTCAACTGGGATTCTAAGTACATTTGTTATTACTCAGAGTTTCTAGAGCATAGCACTAGACTTTTCATATTAATCCCTATCTGAAGATGTTATTTCTGTATTTGGGTTTGGAAATTTTGTTGTTCTTTTTGTATCAAGATTAGTTACAGTGCAGGGGAGGGATTCTGTTTTATTTCTGATATTTTAAATATTCTTGAGGTCTTTATCCTCCCAAATTATCAGCAAGCAGGATCTCTTGGTGGTAATATTACCTACATTTGTTTGAATTTGATTTATGAGGCACTGAGAAATAACAGGAGTTTAATTGGGCTTTCAGGTCATCAGGTTTTGAGTTCATTTCAAACTGGAGTGTATTAGAATCACCTGGAGGGCTTGTTAATACAGATTGCTGAACTCCTTCCCCAGAGCTTCTAATTCTGTAGGTCTAGGGGGACGGGTGCTAAGAATTTGCATTTCTATCTAGTTTCAGTTGACGCTGATGCTGCCAGTTCCAGTACCACACTTTGGGAACCACTGCCCTAGATAAAATTATCTCATTCTTCTCTAAATCTTACTGCATAGCCTTTAGCATGAAAGGAAATAGGTTTAGGTCTTTGAGAAAACTATCAGAATCTTAGAATTTTTTTCCCAAGATGAAAGGAGTTTTTTTCTTTCACTTTTGAATATGTGTATATAGTAAAACAATTCAAGCCATACAGAAAGGCTTAGAGATAAAAGTAAAAAAATTACTTAAAACTCCATTCTCAATACAGTAAACATTTTGGCAAACACTATTCCAATTTTTATGCATTTATATTAATTTATAATCTCATTTAAAATGATTCCAGATAAATTCCTAAATGCTCAAAATTCCATTATTCCTGATCTTTTATAACCTA
Organism: Carlito syrichta; assembly: GCF_000164805.1. Lineage (NCBI taxonomy): Eukaryota > Metazoa > Chordata > Mammalia > Primates > Tarsiidae > Carlito > Carlito syrichta. The sequence goes on from NW_007215076.1 coordinate 415,763, forward strand.
TTAAAAGTCAACAATAGGCCGGGCTTTGTTGCTCAGCCTGTAATTCCGGCACTTTGGGAGGCTGAGGCGAGTGGATTCCCTGAGCCCACAGGTTTGAGACCAGCCTGGGCAACTTGGCGAGACCTCATCTCTACAATAAATCAAAAATTAGCCGGGCAAGGTAGTGTGCACCTGTAATTCCGGCTGTTTGGAAGGCTGAGGCAGAAGGATCGCCAGAGCCCAGCAGGCCGATACTGGGGTGGCTGTGAGCATGCCACTGCACTTCAGCCTGGGTGATGGAGTGAGACTCCAACTCAAAAAAAAAAGTCAATAATATACAATAGTCACAGATATATATGAAGGGTGAGGCAAAAAACTCAGAAGTTGTTTATAAAAAATTGTATATTCCTGTATGTTTAAACGTGTCACCTTGAAAGTACTCTCCATTTGATGCAATACGCTTATCAAGATGTTTTTTCCATTGCTTAAAACAGTTTTGGAACATGTTGATTTTGATGGCCTTTAATGCTTCTGCCATTTTTTGTTTCACTTCTTCCTCATCGGCAAAATGTCTCACTTTGAGTACTTTGTTCATCCGAGGAAACAAAAACGTTGCTTGGGGTGAGATTGTGTGAATAGGAAGAGTGGGGCAACTGGGGTCATGGCATTTTTGGTCAAGTCTCCTCAACACTTAGCACGGTGCAGGCAGGTGCACTTTTACACTCATCATGAAATGGGCAAATACTTTGAATCTCCCCAAAAAATTTTTCTGAAGCCAAATGCAACTTCTCACAACAATGTTGACTGGTACATGGTGCCAATGGGTTCATAGAATACTTGGGGTGGGGAGCGGGGAGACTGTAATACAAGGGGCCCATGATCCAAAAAATAATTTCACTTTTTGTTGGGTCCCCCCTTGTTTCAATTACAGTGTTCCATTATATAGATTACACAACATATTTAACCAACGATAGTAGTAAACAGTTACATTGTTTCTTTTTTTTTTTTAGCATTTATAAGTTCTTATATTACATCTTTGTACATATGGCTAATAATCTTATGTTTCAAGAAATAGTATTGCTGAGATATACATCTAGCCCTTTGCACGCGGAGACATCTACCTACCAGCAACTTGACGGCACTGTTTTTACAAAATAGTGAAAAAAAACCACTTCATATTAAATAGTATAGTGTTAGAACAAATTATTTTATTGTATTGACATTTGACTTATAATGGGATTTTGAGCATTGAGGAACTTAAGAAAGCAGGATTTATTGAGAGGACAGAAAAGCTCCCACAGTGGGAGGGGACCCAAGGGGTTGCAGAAAAAAATCAAAATTTTATATCTTATATTTTTTCTAACATATGGTAATATGTGAAACGGTCTCCAAGATGCATTGCAGGTTCATTGATACATGTTGTGCAATGGTAATTTGATGTCTTCCTCCTGGTGTATTTCTATTCGCGTATATAGTGCAGTGTCATTTTCTTCCTTTCACATTAATAATATGTAATTTATTGTCCTGATTGTGCACCAATGTGAAAGTACTTCACACATTCTTTCTAAATAATGACAGCAGATATATATATATATTTTTGAGTTGGAGTCTCACTCCATCGCCCAAGCTACAGAGCAGTAGCACACTCACGGCCACCCCAAGGTTGACCTGCTGGGCTCAGGCAATCCTTCCACCTCAGCCTTCCGGGAACTACAGGTGCATGTTACCATGCCTGGCTAATTTTGTGATTTATTGTAGAGATGAGGTCTTGCCAAGTTACCCAGGCTATTCTCAAACCCGTGGGCTCAGGTAATCCCCTCACCTCAGCCTCCCAAAGTGCTGGGATTACAGACTTGAGTCACTGAGCCTGGCCTACAGCTTTTTTTTTTAACATCCATTCCAGTATATGTTCCATCTCTTTATTTGCTTTTTCATGAAATTTGAATGGAAAACTTCAAGGAAACATACATTTTTGAGATGTGTGCTGGCATAAGTTTGTCCTTTATAATCACCAGCAATCTTTTTATGTCCCCTAAGAGATAACATCTAAGTGGTTTGGTAGATTAACGATGTCCCCTCAGAGGGGACATCTGAGTGCAAAAGCTTAAAATCATTACCTCCCACTTTGTTTTTGTTTTTGTTTTGCTGAGTATTTGCTGAATATTGCCAAATTGCCTTACAGAAAGGCAGTATGAATTATACTTCTATTAACTGCCTAAACTTTGCCTGTAAGATGATATGGTTTTAAAGATGCTATAGAAACATTCTTTACTGGTCTTATGGTAGAAGAGTTTTTCTCTAAGATAGACAATGATTCTTCTTGGAGCAAATAGAAATTCTGATAGGTCTGGAATGGATGGAGGGTCCTCATCTTTACAGTACTCCCTCAAATTTCTGTTATAGTCATGATAAGAATATTTTATCTTAGTGAGCCTCAAAACAGTGTTCTGACATTTATTTTTTTTTATTTTAGAGATGTGGGGTACAATTCAGGGTTAGGTATACAAATGTTCATTATGAAGGTATCCTTGTTGAAGTATGCCCCCTCCCCCTCTGGGCTGATTCTCACTACTGCCAATCCCACCCCATCCCTCCCCAGGCAGTTTCCACTACTGCCAATCCTTTTCTTACAGTATTATGATAATTGTTCAAGATCAGCTTATGAGTGAGAACATATGATGCTCAGTTCTTTGTTTCTGTGGTACATCACTCAGTATTATAGACTCTAAGTCCAACCAGTTGCTGTGAAGTTCATGATTTTGTCCTTTATGGCTGCATAATATTCCATCATGTATATGTACCACATTTTTTTTATCCAGTCCTCTTTTGATGGGCAGCGTGGTTGGTTCCATGTTCTTGCTATTGTCAACAATGCTGTGATAAACATACATGTGCAGGTATTTTTTTCATAGAGTGATTTGAATTCTTCTGGGTATATTCCCAGTAGGGGGATTGCAGGGTCGTATGGAAGGTCAGTTTTTAGATCTTTTAGGAATTGCCACCCTGTTTTCCACAGAGGCTGTACTAGTTTACACTCCCAGAAGCAGTGTAGAAATGCTCCATTTTGCCGCACCCTCTTCAGCGTCTTGTTCTTTGAGTTATTGATGATGGCCATCCTGACTGGAGTTAGGTGGTATCTCAGTGTAGTTTCAGTTTGCAGTCCTTGGATTACTAGTGAGGCTGAGCATTTTTTCATGTATCTGTTGTTGGCTGCTTGTATGTCTTCTTGTGAGAAGTGTCTATTCATATCTTTTGCCTACTTTGTAATGGGGCTATTTTTTTTTTCTTTTTGGCCCATTTGAGTTCCTTGTAAGTCCTAGATGTTAGGCCTTTGTCAGACATATAGTTGGCAAATATTTTTGCCTAGTCTGTGGGCTTTCTCCTTGCTCTCTTGATTGTTTCTTTGGTTTTGCAGAAGTTTGTCAGTTTGATGAGGTCCCTCTTGTCTATCTTATCTTTTACGGTATGGGCACTTGGGGTTTTGATCAGAAATTGGTTGCCAGTTCCAATTTACATAAGGGTGTCTTCTGTACTTTCTAAGGTTCTTATAGTTTGAGGTTTTACATTTAGGTCTTTGATCCATTTAGAGTTGATTTTTGTGTATGGGGATGGGTAGGAGTCTTACTTTAATCTTCTGCATGTGGTCAGCCAGTTTTCCCAGCACCATTTACTGAATAGATTCTCCTCTACCCAGTGGTTGGTGGTGGAGGCTTTGTCAAAGATGAGTCGGTTGAGAAATTGAGGATTTCCTTCTGGAATCTCAATCTTGTTCCATTGTTCTATAAGCCTGTTCTTGTACCAATACCAGGCTGTTTTGATTATTGTAGCTTTATAATAAAGTTTAAAGTCTGGGAGTGTGATACCTCCCACTTTGTTTTTTTTTTTTCTGAGTATTGTTTGGGCTATTCATGGTAGTTTATGTTTCCATATGAATTCTTGGATTGTCTTCCAGGTCTGAGAAGATTGCTACTGGTAATTTAATGGGTATAGTATTAAATCTGTTGCCTTAGGTAGGATGGATATCTTAACAATGTTGATTCTTCCGATCTGTGAGCATGGAATATTTTTCCATTTGTTTGTGTCAATTTTGATTTCTTTGAGCAGTGTTTTGTAGCTTTTGTTGTAAAGGTCTTTCATGTCTCTGGTTAGGAAGATGCCAAGGCATTTTATTTTATTTTTTGTGACTATTGTGAATGGGATTGTGCTTTTTATTTGGGTTTGTTTGTTTATTATTGGTGTGTAGAAAAGTGGCTGTCTTTTGCACATTTATTTTATGCCCTGAGACTTTACTAAAGTCCTTTATCAGTACAAGGAAGTTTTTGACAGATTTTCTTGGATCTTCGAGGCATAGAATCATGTTGTCTGCAAAGAGGGATGACTTGACTTTCTCTTTTCCTGTTTGGATACCTCTGATTCTCTTTCTCTTGTCTGAATGCTCTAGCTAGGACTTCCAAAACTATACTGAACAGGAGGGGTAAGAGTGGGCATCCTTGTTTTGTTTCAGGGGGAATTGTTTAAATTTCTGTCTATTTAGCAGTATTCTGGCTATGGGTTTCTTGTAGATGTCTCTTACTATTTTGAGGTATGTTCCATCTTTGCCTAGATGTTTGAGGATTTTTATCAAGAAGTGGTGCTGGATTTTATCAAAAGCTTTTTCTGCATCTAACGATATAATCATGTGGTTTTTATTTTTACATCTGTTGATGTATTTAATTATGTTTATGGTCTTATGAATGTTGAACCATCCCTGCCTCACGGGGATGAAGCCTACTTCGTCGAGGCGGATGATTTTTGAGATGTTTTGTTGAATTTGGTTTGCTAGGATCTTGTTGAGAATTTTAGCATCTATGTTCATCAAGGATTTGGCCTGTAGTTCTCTTTCTTTGTTGAATCTTTACCTAGCTTGGGTTCAATGTGATGTTAGCTTCATAAAATGATTTGTGGAGAGTTCCATCTTTCTCAGTTGCCTGGAATACTTTCAGTAGGATTGGTATTGGTTCCTCCGTGTATGTTTTGTAGAATTCTGCTGGAAAGTCATCTGGTCCAGGACTTTTTCTTGTAGGTAGTTTTCTTATGACGGTCAGTTTCCTGGATTGTTATTGGTCTTTTTAGGGTCTTGATTTCTTCTTGTTTCAACCTGGGGAGGTTGTGTGATGTCAGAAAGTCCTCCATTTCCTTTAGGTTTTCAAGTTTGTTTCCATACAAGTGTAACATAGTAGTCTCTGATAATCTTTTTATTTTTTCAGCATAAGTTGTGACTTCATCTTTTACATTTCTGATTGTGTTTATTTGGGCTTTTTCTTCATCAGTCTAGCTAAGGGACCATAAAGCTTGTTTATCCTTTCAAGGAACCAGCTTTTTGTTTCATTGATTTTTTAATATTTTTATTTTGGTGATCTGGATTCTTCTGCTGAAGTTAGGGTTTGGGTGGTCTTGCTTTTCCAGCTTCCTTAGGTGATTTGTTAGGCTGTTAACTTGTGATCTTTCTATTTTTTTCACATGTGTTCATAGAGATATGAATTCCCCTCTTAGTACTGTTTACATGGCATCCTAGAGGTTTTGGTAAGGTGTTTCTTCGTTTTCATTTGTTTCCAGGTATCTTTTAGTCTCTGTTTTGATTTCCATGTTGAACCAGGAGTTGTTAGCATCATGCTCTTTAGTATCTATGTCTTTGTGGGTTTTGGGGGAACTTTGTTGGTGTCAATATTTATTTTTATTCCACTGTGGTCTGAGAAGGTGCATGACAGAATTTCAATCTTATGAAATTTGTTTATGCTTGATTTATGGTTGAAGATGTGGTCAATCTTAGAGTACATTCCATGTGGTTATGAGTAGAATGAATATTCCATGGTCGTGGGGTGGAGTGTTCTGTAGGTACCAGTTAAGTGCATTTGGTCAAGTGTTGTGTTGAAGTTCTGGATTTTCTTATTGATTTTTTTGTCTTGATGGTCTGTCTAGGGTTGTGAGTCAGGTATTTAAGTCCCCAGCTATGATAGTATTAGAGTCAATATCTTTTTAAAGTTTGCCTAGAAGCTCCTTTATGAAATTTGGTGCTTGTATGTTTGGTGCATATATGCTTAGGATGGATATTTCTTGTTGATGGATTGAACCATTTATCATGATGTAGTGACCATCTGTATCTTTTTAAATTTTTGGTAGCTTAAAGAGTATTTTGTCTGATATTAAGATTGTGGCCCTTGTTTTTTTTGTGTTCCGTTTACCTGAAATTTTGTTTCTCATCCTCTTGCTTTGAGTCTGTTAGTGTTCCTTCTGGTGAGGTGAGTCTCTTGGAGACGGTATATTGTTGTCTCATGATATTTTATCCATTTTGCCATTCTATGTCTTTTCAGTGGTGCATTTAGTCCATTCACATTCAGGCTAATTATTGAAACGTGAGAGTTTATTCCTGTTATGAGGTTTTTGTAGAGTTTGTTGTTGTTGTTGCTATCTGTTGTCTTTCTTTTGATTTTTGGGTTGATTCATGTGTATTTTCAGTCTTTTTTCTGCATTCTTGTGAAGGGTGTTGTTTTTTTTTTTTCCCTTTCTTCTGTGCTTAATACTTTCCTAAGTTTTTCTTGTAGAGCTCGTCTGGAGGCAGCATAAGTTCTTAGGGATTGAATGTTTAGGAAAGATTTTACTTCTTCATCACTGATGAAGCTTAGCTGGGTAGGTAATTCTTGGTTGAAATTGTTTATGTTTTAGAACTTTGAAGATTGGGCTCCAAGCTCTCCTAACCTGAAGTGTTTCTGTAGATATGTCTGCTATTCTAATTGGTATTCCCCAGTAGGTAGTCTGACCTTTTTCTCTTGCTGCCTCTAGAATTTTCTTTTATGCCTACGTCATATAGGCGAATTACTATGTGTCTAGGAGTTGGTCTTCTCATTTGTTGTCTCGAAGGGGTTCTCTGAATCTCTTGTGTTTGAATGGTTGTGTTAGTGATGAGATGAGGGACGTTTTCTTGAATAATTTCATGGATTGTTTGTTCCAGGGTGGTCTTTGTATCTATCTCTGCCTCAGGAAGTCCAATTACTCTTAGGTTTGGCCTCTTGAAATAATCGCTCATCTCTGGAACGTTTTGTTCTGTCTTTTAAAGCTTCTTTTGTATGTTTTTGACAGTTTGGGTTACTTTCATATTTTGGTCCTCAAGGTCTGAGATTCTTTCTTCTGCTTGACTAATTCTGCTTTTCATGCTTATCAGTTTGTTATTTATTTCATTCACAATATTCTTTACTACTGTTATCTCAGTTATCATCTCTTCATTCTTTCCTCTTGTCTCGCCTTGATTCTATTTATTCTTTATTAATGTCTTGATAGCTGGGTCTGTGGTTTGTCATTCTGGGGGTTCTTCATTGTGTTCTGAAGTCTGTATTCTCAGTGTCTGACCTCCTAGGGGTCTGTGTGAGACCCATATTCTTACTTTGATTTTTCTTCATTTGTGTAGATTTTTCTCCCCACTCTTTTTTTTTTTTTTTTAACCTCTTCTTTAATTCTCTTGTTTGGGGATGGGGGGGTAGGTTTTACTTCTGTTTGCTCAGTCTCCTATTCTTCCTTATGTAGATCCTCTGACTGTGTTCAATTTTGAAACTGGACTGTGGGCTGGGGGCTGTACTTTTTGTAGTTTTGAGATTTTTAGGGGGGAGCTGTGATTCAGAATCTATCTACAGATTCTAGTATCCACTGACAGGTGTATGGGCGCCCTGAAGTCTACGTCCCACTACCTTACAATCTGTCTATGCAGTGGGGGTATGGGTTTTCTCCTTGAAAGCAAAATGAAGTAAGAAAAAAGAAAAGAATGGAAAAAGGAAGGGGGCAGGCGAGAGGAAGGTAGAGAGACAGAAGAGAAAGAGGGAAAACAGACAGAGGTACAATTAACAAATGAAAAGAGACACAAAGGCAGAAAAGAGTAAAAAAAAAAAAAAAACCTAAGACATACAGACAATCATACAAACACACAAACTGACAAACCCCCTATTGATGTATTCTCCCTCAAAAATACCCATACACAAATAGGAAGTCTAAAAAAAAGCAATAAAATAACAGAAATAAGCAAGTATGAAAACGTTATTGAAATCAGAAAGAGAGAAGAAAAAAGTAAAACAAAAAACAAACAAGCAAACAAAAATGAGCAAAACAAACACAAAAAAACTCACTCTGAGGTTGTTCCTGTAAGTCCAACTTCCTTCCAGCTCTGATCTCCAGCCCCTCCCCTCTGCTCTCACAGTAGGCTGATAGGGTTGCTCTCAGTGTGGGTCAGATACCCCAGGCCTACTGTGGGAGGAGGGTGGATCAGATCTGGACTCACCTGGCTTGCTGCCTGTCAAGTCTCACATTCAGATCTGACATGTCTGTGTCTGATCTGGTGTGGGAGAGGGGCTTCTGTTTCTCCAATTTTGATGAGATTACCTTAGATTCCAAGTTGGAGGCTGGGTGGAGCTGTGTGGGGCAATGCAGGTCTCTACCTGGTCCTGGGACAGAGAAAATGGCTGTGGTAGCGTTTTCTCACTAGGGTGGGGCTCCTCTCTAGCTCTCCCCATCTTCTCTCTCCCTGGATGGGATCCCAGGCTCCAGCTGCTTTGCTATCACAGGTGATGATGTGGACCAGGTGCCAGGTGATGAGAATCAGCTGTATTGAGCAGGCTTTTCTCAGGAGAGTCTGGAGAACAACAGATGTTCCTACCCACCAGTGGCTCTGATCTCAGGATGGTGAGGAGTTGCAGTCACCTCTGGAGGAGAGCCCCAGATGCAAGAAGCCAAGTCTTCCCTCAGACAGACTTTTACTCACCCACTGGCACACTACTCCCGCAGCGAACCTTTATGGACACCGGCTTTTGCGGAGACTCTCACAGCCTGTCCAATCACCATCTTGCCGGAAGTCTCCAGACATTTCTTTATGTTCATGTTATAGAAAGCACCTTTTTAGATGATAGTTGCATTATTTGTCCCTCACAAGTTTTATTGAAAGTTTCTGAAAGTGTCCTTTATTACAGAGTAGAGGCAGTCAACATAGTGCTGTAGGAATCATCTGGTGATCAATTAAAGAATTAAAAATATTCTCAGACTTTAGGGTGTAAAGGAAACCTTTAACGCAAAGTCAAACTATTTTTTCAGTGATGTATGTTATTGTTTTACTGGTTGTCTCTAAATTTTTTGAACACATATTCCTAGGTAGGCAGTGAGCACACATACATTCTTTGTGTTTATTTATAAATTATGTTCAAGTACTAATATAATTTATATAAATTATCAAACATACACAGAAAAAGAGAAATTCTAAAAGGATGAGATTAAGATATTGATAGAGATGCTAATATTTTCTTTCTGTACCTCAGTAGAAATTGCTGTACTGTGCAGGGCATATTTCTTAAGCACCACTTTCTACAGAAAACAAGGGAACAAGGGATTTGAGGTATATATGTGAACTAAACTTTTATTTTTATTTTATTTATTTATTTTTTTGAGTTGGAGTCTCATTCTGTCGCCCAGACTGGAGTGCAGTGGCCACTCCCGGCCACAGCATCCTCGACCTGCTGGACTCTGGCGATCCTTCCGCTTCAGCCTTCCACGTAGCTGGAACTGCAGGCGTGCACTACCACGCCCGGCTAATTTTTTGATTTATTGTAGAGATGAGGTCTCGCCTGCCCAGTCAGGTCTCGAACCGTGGGCTCAGGCAATCCACTCACCTCAGCCTCCCAAAGGCGCGGGATTACAGGCTGAGCCACCGAGCCCGGCTTGAACTAAACTTTTATATCTGTCACAGTCCTGCTAAGCCCAAGTATGTATTTTGATTGCTTGCCCCTGAGCTCTTTTTATGTTTTTTATGCATTTTATGTTTCTTTTAGCAACTTCTGAAAATCTGATGCATTTTATGTTTCTGATGCATTTTATGTTTTTTAAGCAACTTCTGAAAATCTTTAAGCAACTTCTGATGCATTTTATGTTTCTTTAAGCAACTTATGAAAATCTGAAGTTATTTTTAATCACCACAGTGGAGAACGGGAGGGAAGAAGGAATTATATTCCTTTAGGTAGATGGAGAAATCTCACTATTTAACATCTTTGATATAGTGTATATTACCTTGATTTAAGATGCGGTTCTATTCAGAACTATAGAGTTGATAAAAGTATCATAAAAATCATCTTGTCTCATCTCTCCTTATTATCAATACTTAATTTTTTTTTTTTTTTGAGTTGGAGTCTCACTCTGTCGCCCAGACTGGAGTGCAGTGGCCACTCCCGGCCACCACAGCCTCAACCTGCTGGGCTCCGGCAATCTTTCCGCCTCAGCCTTCCAGGTGGCTGGAACTACAGGCGCGCGCTACCATGCCCGGCTGATTTTTTATTTATTGTAGAGATGAGGTCTTGCCAAGTTGCCCAGGTGGGTCTCGAACCTGCGGGCTCAGGCAATCCACTCACCTCAGCTTCCCAACGTGCGGGATTACAGGCTGAGCCACCGAGCCTGGCTAATACTTAAATTTTAATATAGTGGGTAGTTAAGAGCCTAACCCAGACTCTGGGGTTTGATTACTTGGATTCACTTTCTGGCTCTGTTGCTTATTCGCTATGTGATCTTGATGTTGGGTGAGTTACTTTATCTTTATGTGCCTCATTTTCCCCATCTGTAAAATGAGGTTAATAAGAGCATCCATCTTATGAGACTGTTGTGAGAAAAGATCCTGTAGTCAGTGCTTTTTTAAAATGTTCACTATTTTTTAGTTACTATTACTAAATTAACTTCTAAGTAACATAAAAAGAAACACTTTAAAGTTAAAAAGTTTACCTATAAATCTACCAACAGGAATTTTGATTTTGTAATGATAGAATAACATAACTTTCTGGAGTCCTAATGCTTTTTTTTGAACCCTGGCTTTCTTATTTACTAGTTGTGTCACTTTGATCAAATCGACTTATTTTTGCTCTAATTACTCCTCATTTAAATGGATGATATGATAGTGCATATCTCATAAAACTGTAAAAATTAAAAATTAAATGAATTATATGTTTATAGCTTAGAAGGATGCATATGCATAAGTGATCAATAAAATCTGTATATTTTATTCTTCACAGATACTTGAAAATTCATATTTATATATTTTAATTTTAAAATTAAATTATTTAATTCTTTTCATGTTCTTATTTGATATATTTATAATTTTTAATGCCTATGTACTATTTTAAAGTTTTGAGATACTTTGAATTCTAAACAGTAATTATCTCATTTTTATGTTAGAAATAAAATGTTTTGGTTTTTCTTTTTCTTCTAAAAAAAAGTTATTTTTATAAACATTTAAAAAACACAATTTCTTTTGTATACTTTTTGACACTAAAATACATTTTAAACTTACATTTAGAACACTTTTTAAAACAATACTGAACTTTAGGCCAAATGACTACATATAATAATACCCAGAAATACACTCATCATTATTATCTCATTTTATATAATGAGATTATGTATCTCATAAACTTTGTTACCCAGTTGTATAGGCTTTGATGTTACTGGGCTATTTATAACTATATGTGTATGATACAAACCATCTTCTACATGTTTTTATGAGTAATTATGGTGTTGCCTTGGCTTATGTTCCATATCTTTTGTGGCTCAGTCTTTGAAATGTAAACTAAAAATATATGACATGAAATACTTTAGTTTACTGTTTGCTATAATAATGGGATTTGTTATCGTTTATGGGAAACCATGCGATCAGATTTGAAAATGACAAAGTGAAAAATATCTAAACTGTGTGAGTATATATCTACTTTTCTCCTGTAGTCTTAGAACCTACTTTGGTGTCTCACGAATGTGTGATATTTACACTGTGAGTCTACAAATAGTGTATTTTGATTAGTGCTTAAAATGTTTAGCATGTTGCTATTTTAAGCCAATATGTTGCAGATTGGAGTTTTAAAAAATATATTCAAATCTTATATACTTTTATTTTTTCAATTTGAATTTGGGTAAGATGAATATGAGTTTGTGATAAACAAAACTTAAGAATTACAAAAAATTAGAATAATAATTTTTTTGCTCTATAGAGTTACATAGAATGAATGATCATCTTTTATGTTTGTCTTTTCCACTAGGTAAATCTTTGGGATACAAAAAGGCTACATTTACTTTCATAGTTTTTATAGGTGTTCTTTTTCATTTATTTGTTTGGTTTATACACTTTCTTAAAATATCTACTTTGTTAATTACAGTGTTAGTGCCAAGAGATATAAAGACAAATTAGGAGAGCCTAGTTTCTTGTGAATACGTTTGGCAATACATTCAAATTCTTAAACTGAAAAATTATACTTAAGCACTTTTCCATAGTGTTAGATGTTTTTCTTCTCAAGGAAAACAACTGCTCACAAAATACTAGAAATATAGGAAGTGAAATTAGTTGCATCATCCTTTCTTTTGAATGTTCAGTGTTTTCCATCAGGTTTTGGGGCAGGGGTGAAACAAAATTCTCTATATGCTGATAATTATTGAAGCTGGATGATGGGTACATGGTGGGAGTTTCAAATGAAATGTTTGGCAATTATTTCAATTTGGTTTAGTAGTTCTAGAAAATACATAGGTTTAATTTGTGGTAAATTTATTCTTTGTGATTTAATATTTGATTCAGCAAAATGACTATTTAGTTCTAGATTAAATGAATACCAAGAATTGAAAATAGATTATCATAAACCAATATAGAAGTAACATATTACTTTTAATTAAGCATATTTTTATTTCAATACACAGCATATGTTAAACTTTATTTTGTTTTGTTTTTTAAGTAACACACTTTCATTTTTTGAGTTGGGGTTCTCACTTTGTTGCCCAGACTGGAGTGTAGTGGCATGATCATGGTTCACCACAGCCTTGACATTCTGGGCTCAGGTGATCCTTCCACTTCAGCTTCCCGAAGTAGCTGGGAGTACAGGCATGCACCACCACACTGAGCTAATTTTTAAATTTTGTATAGAGACGAGTTTTCACTATGTTGCCTAGGCTGGTCTCAAACTCCAGATCTCAAGTGATCCTCTTGCCTCGGCCTTCCAAAGTGCTAGAATTATAGGCGTGAACTACCATGCCCAGCCACAAACTTTCTTTATGGAAATTTTCAAACATGCACAAGAGTAGAGTGACTAGAATTATGGATCTCCTACTATTTTTTTTTTTGAGTCAGAGTCTCACTGTTACCCAGGCTGGAGTGCAGTGGCACGATCACTGTTCACCACAGCCTAGACCTCCTGAGCTCAGGAGATCCTTCCACCTCAGCCTCTCGAGTAGCTGGGACTACCTACTGGCTAATTTTTCAGTTTTTTGTAGAGACAAAATCTTGCTGTGTTATGTAGGCTGGTCTCAAACTCTAGGGCTTAGGCAGTACTCTTGCCCTAAAGTGCTGGAGTTACAGGTGTGAACCACTGTACCTGACCATTTTCTTGTTATATATTTAGCTAATAGGGAAAAGGCAAATGGGGTCTGGCTTAATTTTTCTAGACTGTATGAATGTTCAGGAAGATATTGCAGGCTATCTACTCGATGGTCTTATTCATAGTCAATAAAAGGTAAAAGGATAGTTTTTAAGAGCCCTGTTCAGAGTAGGTGATAAAGGCAAGGATGGACAGTAGTATCCTTGAAACTCATTTCAAACTACATTTTATATAAAAGTAAACTGAGGCCCTAAATTGCTTGAGATCACAAAGTTTTAGTTAGTTGGGGAGTTCGAATTTAAGCTAGATACTCCATTCCAACTGCTTTTCCCCCTTAACCTTGGCTGTTTTCAAAGTATATTGTTTTGGCTATGCTTTGTATGGCTTTGAGTTATATATATTGGGATGTTGGTATATTGGGATGATTTCTTTATGTTTTTTTACTTAGTCTTTGCCCTTCAATCCATTTCCTATGCCCTTCAATCCAGTTCCTCCTTGTCTTATAAATGATCCAAATTCTAGACCATTTCATCTTTTATATTCTTCTATATAGAATCCTTCTTTTGTTTTTTTAATATTCTTTTTCTTGCATTGAACTAAATAATAGTAGGAAGTTCTTCTTTATATCTAGCTAGAGAACTTTCCTTTTCTGAGGGAATCAGAGATTCTTTTTTTGGTCAGGACCAGGGGGAGGTATATTGTATGACACTGAGGAATATTTTTTAAACAACTCTCCCTTTACCCCTTCAAAAGACCAAGTTACTGAGAAACAGGGCCAAACCAATGCTGCTTGATTCGAATGGAAAGGTTGAACCAAATAAAATGATGGCCCAGGCAGGCGAGACCTCATCTCTACAATAAATAAATAAAAAAATTAGCTGGGCGTGGTAGCGCGTGCCTGTAGTTCCAGCTACTTGGAAGGCTGAGGCAGAAGGATCGCCAGAGCCCCAGCAGGTCGAGGCTGCGGTGGCCAGGAGCGTCCACTGCACTCCAGTCTGGGCGACAGTGAGACTCCAACTCAAAAAAAAAAAAAAAAAAAAATTATGGTGTGGTCAGTGGTATCCTTTGGCCCCAGGAACGATGATCCCATTATTGGGATTTTCGGGAGAAGCTCTTCATTTTGTTCCCATTCCTTTTATGTAAAGTACCCCCTCCTTCAATTAGAAGTCCTCTCAGAAGCTTAATTTACTCCATGCCTTCTCTCCTGAGAAGTACTTTTACCTGCGCTATACTTTTACAGCATTAATTCTGCTCCTTTGGGAAGTTTACTTTATGTTATAACCTTATTCCCTCTGGATAAATTATCTCCTTTTCTTTCACGGGTGTTCTCCTGAGGATGGAGTGAAATTGCCTTTGGTTGCAAATTGATGTAGCTGTATCTTTTGGCAGTAGAGACCAGTGGGGATGTCCGGGAGCTTTCTTTCTCCAAATCCTGACTATGTTGAGTGGCATATGAGTCATGCCGGGTAAAGGGCCTGTGTGAACTGGCAGTATGCCAAGATTTGCAGGCTAGGATGATAGGTTTTTTTAAAAATCAGGACTCTGAGCAAGTGCTAGGGAGTAAGGGTTGGAAGGGGAGGACCGAAACGATGGAAGTGGCGATAAATAGAGATATTCATTGGTTTAAAAAAAGAATTATTTACTGCTTAATATGTGTTCAGTATAGAAAGATGAATAAAATTATGTTTCTGTTATTGAAGAGCATATTGTCTAGTGGGAAAGAGGTTTATGTAAAATCTATTTATAATATATGTTAAATGTGTGTATTTTTAAAGATGAACAGATAAATAGTAATTAGTTATTTGAAGTTGAGGTACTTTTTGAGCTGGGCCTGAGATTGTAAATTCAAAATTATTTCTAAGAGAGGAAGTTATTACTTTTCTGTGGCTGTTTTAACAAATTACCTCAAACTCAGTAGCTTAAAACAACACAAATGCATTATCTTAAAATTCCATATTTCAAAAGTTTAACGTGGGTCTCACTGGGTTAAAATCAAGGTGTCAGCAGGGCTGTGTTCTTTTCTAGAAGCTCCAGTAGAAAATTCATTTCCTTGCCTTTTCCAGCTTTTGGAGGCCATGCACCTTCCCTGGTTCGTGTCTTCTTCATGTTCAAAGTCAGCAACAAAGCATCTCCCTGATTCTGTTGCTTCTTCCACTTAAAAACATTTGTGATTACATGGGACCCACCTGATTAATCTAGGATACTCTCCCTGTTTCACAGTTGATTAGCAACTTTAATTTCACCTGCAACGTTAATTCTCTTTTGCCATGTACTGAATATTCATAGATTCTGGTGATTAAGCTATGGGCATCTTTAGCAGACCATCATTCTGCTTACTACAGAAAGCAGAATGTCATTCAACCTTTTAAAAACTTTGATGTCACCTGCAAAGAGGGGTAACTTGATTTCCTCTTTTCCTATTTGGATACCCCCGATCTCCTTCTCTTGTCTGATTGCTCTAGCTAGGACTTCCAAAACTACATTGAAAAGAAGGGATGAGCCGGACTCAGTGGCTCAGCCTGTAATCCCGCGCCTTTGGGAGGCTGAGGTGAGTGGATTGCCTGAGCCGGCGGGTTCGAGACCCGCCTGGGCAGTGAGACCTCATCTCTACAGTAAATCAAAAAATCAGCCGGGAGTGGTAGTGCATGCCTGTAATTCCTGCTTCTTGGAAGGCTGAGGTGGAAGGATCGCCGGAGCCCAGCAGGTGAGGCTGCGGTGGCCGGGAGCGGTCACTGCACTCCAGTCTGGGCGACAGGGTGTGACTCCAACTCAAGAAAAAAAAAAGGAGGGATGAGAGTGGGCATCTTTGTCTTGTTCCGGTTTTCAGGGGAAATGGTTCCAGTTTCTGTCTGTTTAGCAGTATGTTGGCTGTGGGTTTCTTGTAGATGGCTCTTACTATTTTGAGGTACGTTCCAGCTATGCCTAGATGACCAGGGGTTTTTATTAAGAAAGGGTGCTGGATTTTATAGAAAGTTTTTCCCGGGTCTAAATATAATCATGTGGTTTTTGTTTTTACATCTGTTGATGTATTTAATTATGTTTATGGTCTAATGGATGTTGAACCAGCCCTGCATCCTGCATCCTGTGTGATTGTGGTGGATGATTCTTGAGATGTGTTTTTGGATCGGGTTTGCTAGGATCTTGTTGAGAATTTGAGCATCTATGTTCCTCAAGAATATTGGCTTGTAGTTCTCTTTCTTTGTTGGATTGTTACCAGGTTTGGGTATCAATTTGATGTTAGCATCATAAAATGATTTGGGGAGAGTTCCGTCTTTCTCAATTGCCTGGAATACTTTCATAGGATTGGTATCAGTTTCTCCTGGTATGTTTTGTAGAATTCTGCTGGAAAGCCATCTGGTTCAGGACTTTTTTTTGTAGGTAGTTTTCTTATGACATAGTCAATTTCCATGATTGTTATTAGTCTATTTAGGGTCTCAATTTCTTCTTGTTTCAACCTGGGGAGGTTGTGTGATGTCAGAAAGTCCTTCATTTCCTTTACGTTTTCAAAACCCAAGGGAATCTATCAAAAACCTCCTTGCATTGATAAAGGACTTTGGCAAAGTCTCAGGTATAAAATAAATGTGCGAAAGACAATCACATTTCTATACACCAATAATAAATGAACAAAAATCCAAATAAAAAGCACAGTCCCATTCACCATAGCCACACAAAAAAATGAAATATCTTGGCATCTTCTTAACCAGAGTCGTGAAAGACCTTTACAACAAAAACTACAAAACACTGCTCAAAGAAATTAAAGATGACACAAACAAATGGAAAAATATTCCATGCTCATGAATTGGAAGAGTCAACATTGTTAAGATGTTCATCCTGTCCAAGGCCATCTACATATTTAATGCAATACCCATTAAATTACCAGCAGCATTCTTCTCAGACCTGGAAACAATAATACAGAAATTCATATGGAAACAAATGACCACAAATAGCCCAAACAATCATCAGCCAAAAAACAAAAACAAAAACAAAATGGGAGGTATCACACTCCCAGAATTTACACTTTATTATAAAGCTACAATAATCAAAACAGCCTGGTATTGGTACAAGAACAGGCATATAGACCATATAGACCAGTGGAACAGACTATTTTGATTATTACAGACGGAGATTCCAGAAGAAAAAAACCTCAATTACTCAACCAGTTCATCTTCAACAAAACCTCCACCACCAACCATTGGGAAGAGAAGAACCTATTCAGTAAATGGTGCTGGGAAAATACCATGCAGAAGATTGAAACAGGATCCCTACCTATCACCATACACAAAAGTCAACTCTAAATGGATCAGAGACCTAAACATAAAACCTCAAACTATAAGAACCTTAGAAAATGCAGGAGACACCCTTATGGAAATTGGAGCTGGCAACCAATTCCTGATCAAAACCCAAAGTGTCCATGCCATAAGAGATAAGATAGACAAGTGGGACCTCATCAAACTGACAAGCTTCTACAAAGCCAAAGAAACCATCAAGAGAGCAGGGAGACAGCCCATGAACTGGGAAAAAATATTTGCCAACTCTGTATCTGACAAAGGCCTAACATCTAGCATCTACAAGGAACTCAAATGGGCCAAAAAAGAAAAACACAAACAGCCCCATTACAAAGTAGGCAAAAGATATGAATCGACACTTCTCAAAAGAAGACATCTGAGCAGCCAACAGATAGATGAAAAAATGCTCAGCTTCACTAGTCATCAGAGAAATGCAAATTGAAACTACACTGAGATACCACCTAACTCCAGTCAGGATGGCCATCATCAATAACTCAAAAAACAACAGATGCTGTAGGGATGCAAGGAAAAGGAAACACTTTTACACTGTTGGTGGGAGTGTAAACGAGTATAACTTCTGTGGAAAACAGTGTGGTGATTCCTAAAAGATCTAAAAATCGACCTTCCATACGGCCTTGCAATCCCCCTATTGGGAATATACCCGGAGGAACTCATATCACTCTATTAAAAAGATATCTGCATATACATGTTTATTGCAGCATTGTTCACAATAACAAAAACATGGAACCTACCATGCTGCCCATTGAAAGAGTATTAGATAAAAAGAATGTGGTACATGTACATGATGGAATATTACACAGCCATAAAAAAGGACAACATTATGAACTTCATGGCAACTTGGGTGGACTTAGAGTCTATAATACTGAGTGATCTATCACAGAAACAAAGAATTGAGTATCACATATTGTCACTCATAAGTGACCCTTGCACAGTTATCCTAATAGCAAAAGAAAATGATTGGCAGTAGTGGGAAATTGCCAAGGGGAGTGGAGAATGGCAGTAGTGGGGATCTGCTGGTGGTTGGGAGGCACACCTCATCAACAAGGGTTTTTGCATAATGAACATTTTGTATACCTAACCCTAAATTGTACCCCAAAACTTTGAAAGGAAAAAAAACCCCCAAAACTTTAATGATTTATTGCTTACAAAAGTGATTTTTAAATCTTTTCTGAGGAACCAGAATTCAAATGTGATGAAATATATTATTCCTTTCATCAAAATAGTGTTCACACAGAAGTAGTTTTGGAAGGGCCTATTAGAAGTCTAGGCTGGCTTTTAAGGCCTTTCCAGTCTAGCCTAACCTCTGGCTTTCCTCTTCCCTTAATCTCATCTCCCAGCCTCAGGAATCTGTGTTTCTAGCCCAGTACTTCACAAACCTGGTTGTATCTCAGAAATGTCTGTGAAATGATGTAAATTGTGTGTCCTTCTCCTTTCTTTCTTTTTTTTTTTGAGTTGGAGTCTCACTCTGTCGCCTAGACTGGAGTGCAGTGGCTGCTTCCAGCCACTGCAGCCTCGACCTCCTGGGCTCCGGTGATCCTTCTGCCTCAGCCTTCCAAATATCTGGAACTACAGGCGCGCGCTACCATGCCCAGCTGATTTTTTTTTTTAAATTTATTGTAAAGATGAGGTCTTGCTGCCCAGGCGGGTCTCGAACCCGCGGGCTCAGGCAGTCCACTCACCTCAGCCTCCCAAAGGCGCGGGATTACAGGCTGAGCCACCGAGCCCGGCTCCCCTTCTCCTTTCCACTTACAGTTGAGTACCACTGATGTAACCACACTGGAGTAATTGTTATTCCTAGAAAAATTTATGTATTTTTATACTTCCATGATTTTGTCTTTACTGTATCCTTGTACTTGCTTTGAATTTCATCTCTCTCCTTTCCTCCCCTCACCTGTGCTGTATAAATTCCTAGTCTTTTTTTCAAAGTCTACATGAGTGACCTTTTTTCTGTGATGTTTTCCTTCCTTCCTGTTAGAAGTTTTTTGTGAATTTCTTTTCTTCTTACATTTCATAGTTTTTATATTTCTCTTACAGCAATTTGATCATTATGTATACTTGTTTATATTAGTTTCCTGAGCTGGTTATGAATTCCTTGTTTCTAGCATTTACTATATACAGTAAATGAGGCATAGGCACTCAGTATTGTTTATTTGATCACTTATCAAATAACAGTTACTGAATTTATACATCTCTTCTGATTAGGTCATAATCTGTCAGCAACTTCTCCAGGAATTTAACAGAGGACACAGATATTTTTAAGGTGGTTGGAACAGATTGAAGCATTTTTATTATTAGTGGATTTTATGTGGATAATTTTTCCCCCTGTTTGTTGTTCCACATTTCATCAGAATATCTGCGTAATGTATACTAACTTTTAAGATTACAATTAGGATTGTTTGACTTAAAATAGAGGTTACATGACATTTACTTTGGTGAGCTCTGGAGGGAGGGTCACCTTAAGGTTAGGTTCCAGAGCAGCTGATAATGAGTTAAGAAGTGTGTGTGACTGCCAGTTGGAGAGTCATGCCATACATAGTAAAGATACCATAGACAGAGAAACAGTGATTTCAATTGTAAGCTTGAAATAAAAAATCAATTGGCAGATTATATGTTTAATCAAAACTGAGCTGCTTCCCAAAGGGCAACTCTGTGTGCAGCATGTGACAGCATGTTTCTATATGATGGTTAGTTGAGTGTACTGAACAACATTGTAGTAATTAGCAGGAGGACAGTTAGTCATGTATAAATTTGTATTTATCACCTATCCCCCAGTATGAAGAAGCGGTCTACCAGCAGACACTTCCTTCCTATAATGAGATTTAGAGCAACTCCTGTTGGCAAACTGTGGCTCCAGTGGAAATATCAAAGCTGTTTAGTTTTCTCAACATTTTCTTCTCTTTTATTAATATGTCTCTACATACTATCTACCAACTTTTGCCCATGTCATACTTGCTACTCTGGGTACAAATTATTCTGATATTCTCTTTTCTTATATACCCTCTTCTTTCTGGTTCAAGTCTGTGCCTTTCCAGAGGTAAAAGTAGCTTTTCTCCTGGTTGAGGTATCCCCCTTTAATAGTTTTTCCTGAAGCTCTACTTGACAGCTTCCTCTTACATGTATGTATGTGGCTCATTGACCTGTTTGCAAGGAATGTTGTTTCTACTATTTTCTACCTGACAGCCATACTCACTCTTCAAGACCTACTTCAAAGGTTATTTCTCTTTCCTGTACTTTTTCAGGTGGTTCATTAGTTTATTTTCTTTGCTTCTAAAGAACATACCTCTTCATATCCCTATTACAGAATTTATCACATTACTTTCAGTCGACAATTCTTCTTTCCCCTCCATTCTAAGCATTTTATGTTTTTGTGAGTTTTGTATTTGGAACCAATGCGTGATAGTAAGATTTGGGATAGGGGAGCGTAAGCCTTTATTTCTTAGAGTTATGCTATTTTAAATGCAAGCTGTTCTTGGGCACATCAGTTTTAGGAAAGGGGATATGGAAGTTGTGGGTCTGGAATCAGATTATTGAAAAACAGTATGCCCACCTTACATTTGGAAAGTCTTTGTGTATTCTTTATGTACCCTTTGTGTAGATCTGTGTCTGTTTGAAAACAACTGCCCTGCCAGGCTCGGTGGCTCAACCTGTAATCCCACGCTTTGGGAGGCTGAGGTGAGTGGATTGCCTGAGCCCGCGGGTTCAAGACCCGCCTGGGCAGGCGAGACCTCATCTCTACAATAAATAAAAAAAAATTAGCCGGGCATGGTAGCATGTGCCTATAGTTCCAGCTACTTGGAAGGCTGAGGTGGAAGGATCGCTGGAGCCCAGCAGGTCGAGGCTGCGGTGGCCGGGAGCAGCCACTGCACTCCAATCTGGGCGACAGTGAGACTCCAACTCAAAAAAAAAAAACCAAAACAATTGCCCTAAAGAAGTTCTTCTTCATTTGCATCAGGTTACATGTAAAGGAAATGTTCATAGCAACAATGTACATAGTAGCTAAAACATGGAAACAGTTCATGTGAAACAAAATGGACAGACCATTGGTAACTTAGAACATGGATTGAACTCTTTATTTACGTAATATTGAAAGAAACAGGACACAAAAATTACCCCATGATTCTCTTTGTATAATAGTCAAGAATAGGCGGAACTAGTCAGTATTGCTTATAAATATATGTAGTGAATTATAAAGAAGAGCAAGGAAATGATTACCAGAAATCTTAGGGTCATAGTTACCTATGGAGGAAGGAACAAGGTAGTGATTGGATAGAGATACTTAGCAGGGTGAAAGCAAAAATGCTTGCCTAAGCAACTTTGGGAAAATTATGTAATCTCTTAGACTATTTCTTTTGGTTGTAAGCTGGAATAGTATAACCACCTTATGAAAGCTGTAAGTATTGAGATAAACAATATAAAGCATTTAACTCAATTGCTGGTTCATAATAAACACTAAATATACTATTTTATTATATGTGTCTTTTACCATGACTTGAAGTAGTTGATGTAGCTTTTTGGTAGGGAGGATATAGTTCCATAAAAGTGGAAGAAATGGAAATAAGAAAAGCTAGACATAATGATAACGACAAGGAAACATTTGGATGCTACTACTACTTTGTGTTATGTCATGCTAATTGGGCATATTATTCTGTTTAATCTTCAAAATAACCCTGAGATCAGATTCAGTTATAAGCCAAAGTTTGGCTTAGATGTCATTATCACTACTTTGCATCAGATCAATTAAGTAAGTGCTATGTGTAGATACTACAGGGTTCCAGATTCTGCATCAATAAGTCAAACTGGGATCTGGACAAATTTTTTTTTACTGTGGTGTTATTAATGATTAAATTTGACTTGAAAGTTGCCAGAATATAGCTGTCAGTCTGTATTCAGTATGCACACAAATGCTCTCAGAAATAATTAACTGAGATATACCCTGAGAAAGTTCTGTTGGAGAACATTGTATTATATTTGTTTCCAGAAAAGGGCATCATCTTCTATGACTATGCAACAGAATCTGGTTAAACTAATTTGTTTATTCCAGACCTCTAGGATTAATTTTAATAGGTTTAAATGTTGAAATGTTGAAGTTTGGATTTTGAGAAATTATTTGTAATCTAAATTTTAGTTAATTCAAGATTACAGGCAAAAATTTGCAAAGTGGCTGCTGAATTATATCTCATGTTGGTTTACTCCATGTTCACTACCTTTGATGTTTATTGTGGTGAGACCAGATTTGATAATTTGTGGTCAGATTTGCGGTATACTCAAAGGATTAAAAAGATTACTTCATAAAAATTACTGATCCATTAGGTATTGTAGATATATATCCTTGGGTATTGACACCTTCCCAGCTGTATTTGTTCTCACATCATTATTATTTGTTAATAAGAATTTATCTATGTGGCCCTTGATTTTAAATTTATTTATTCCTTTGATTTTTAGCTGACAGGTAATAATTGTACATACTTATGAATGCAGAGTGATACTTTGATACGTGCATACAATGTAAAATGATCAAATCAGAATAATTAGCATATCCATCAACTCAGACTTTTATCTTTTTTGTGTGTTATGAACATTCAAAATCATGTTTTCTAGTTTATTGAAAGTACAATATTATTGGTTTTTTTTTTTTTTTTTGAGTTGGAGTCTCACTCCGTTGCCCAAGTTTGAGTGCAGTGGCACACTCACGGCCACCGCAGCTTCGACCTGCTAGGCTCAAGTAATACTTCTGCCACAGCCTTCCAAGTAGTCAGAACTACAGGCACGCGCTACCACGCCTGGCTAATTTTTGATTTATTGTAGAGATGAGGTCCCACCAAGTTGTCCAGGCGGGTCTCGAACCTGCGGGTTCAGGCAATCCACTCACCTCAGCCTCCCAAAGGTGTGGGATTATAGGCTGAGCCACCGAGCCCGGCTAATATTATTGTTAATTACATTTACCCTACAGTGCTATAGAGCACTAGAACTCATTCCTCCTGTCTAACTGTAATTTTATATTCATTAACCAACCTCTTTCTAGCCTCCCCTTCCCATCCCTGTCCCTACCTCTAATACCTAGAATTTACTCTCTACTTCTGTGAGCTCAGTTTTTTTTAGTTCCCACATGAGTCAGAACATGTGGTATAAGATTTATTTTTTTTTGTTTTTACTTATGTTTATCTTTTTAAGATGGGATCTCTGTCACCCAGGCTGGAGTACAGTGGCACAATCCTGGCTCACTGCAGCCTTGACCTCCTGGCTTCAAGTGGTCCTCCTTTTTAAGCCTGCATGCCACCATATTCAGCTAATTTTTAATTTTTTTTTTGTAGAGACAGGGTCTCTCTATGTTGCCCAGACTGGTCTCAAACTTCTGGGCTCAAGCGATCCTCCTGCCTTAACCTTGCAAAGTTCAGGATTACAGGCATGAGCCACTGTGCCCAGCTTAAAATTTATTTTTAATAGGTTTATTTTCAGTTCAGAAATTATGGTTCATATTGTCTTCTATTTTAGCATACAGATACAGTTAAGTGACTTGTTAAAAACAGCCTAAAGAGGTTGTGGTGATACCAAATATTCCCAGCTATTTGTTAGTGCTCATAGTATTCCCCTAGTCTAATTTTCTAGACTCTTATTTTGTTTCCTATGGAATAGTGTTGGATTTAAATGGACTACTTTTGTCTTGTCTCCTATATTACTTAGGAAGGCATCCAGAAATTATTTGAGAGACCTTGTAATCTAATTATTGAGCTTTTGTAAAACTCTCCATCTTTACATTATTTCAAATTTGTTCCCTATTAAAGAGCATATTGTGTATTAGGTCTCCTTGCAACTGAAGTATTGATGAAATACTAAATACAGAATTCCCTTATCATTTTTATTTAGGTGTAAAAACCTTCTTTTGCCACTTAGGGAATAGAAACTCACAACTTACTGCTTCTGCCTTACTGTTTTATTTTTCTTATATTTATGTGATTGTGTTCAGTATTTTCCTGGGAATGGAGGTTTTTTTTGTGGTAGAGCAATTCATTTCAACTGACTGTAAGCTTTGGGACTTACTGCTGCCAGATGGGAACTCCTTTTCCTAATCAGCCCTATGCCATTCCTGTGAGTGTAGCAGCCTTATTGAGGGGTGGAGGGGGAGGGTGGTCTATAAGTATCTAGGTAGATTGGTATAAGACTTGATAAAATTTATGAATTGAGGGAAAAATCAGAGATATTGTTTTCTATTTATTAGATGGTATAAACAGTAAATTGTTTATTTTTTTCTGAGCTTTGAGAGTGTTAATATGTGAGTGTGTCAAATTCTATGCCCCCTGTCTTCTGCTGCCCAAACATTTTATTAAGAAAAATTCCTAACTTACAAAAAAATGGAAAGAACCATCTAGATTCAATAATTGTTTATTAACATTTTACTGTATTTACTTTATCTATGCACATTTTTGTCTTCTGCATGCCAAGTGGTTTTTTATTATATAGTTGGGAGAAAATTAAGTTTGGTATCATCAGTTAGTAGTTATCCTAATTTTCACATTCTGCCTGAAAGGTAGAATATTTTGCTTTCAGAGTCCTAAAATGAACAAGTTCTGATATTAACATAAAGCATGATACAAACATATTCATGTTATCAGACTGACTTTTTAGGAACTTAGGAGGCATAGCTAAGATGAAATAGGAGACTGATATTAATTCATATTAAACACAGAGTTATTGTCAAGAACATCTGTGCCTCTAAGCTGTGCCCCAGCAAGCCACCACATATACCCATCCTAGTCTCTCTCCCAAGCTTTTTCATTATATATTCCCTGGAGGCGGGGATGAAGTAGGGAGAGGAAAAGTAGAAAGAAACTAGTGTTTATTGCTTGAAGCTAGATGTATGACATATATTAGCTCATTTGATCATGACGATTGCATTATAATGATGATTATGCTATAAATGTTAGTACCCCCATTTTATAGCTGAGATTGAGGTTCAGATAAGTTAAATAATTTGACAAAAGTCATGTACTGGTAGAGAAGGTGTAAAGCAAGTGTAAAGTGTAAAGTGTAAAGTGTAAAGTAAAAGTGTAAAGAAACTGAATGTGTGTGAATAGTTGGATAAATTACTTAGATATCACATGATTGGCAGTCTGGGTGGGGATTGTCAGTACTGCTTCTTAGAAGATAGTTTAAAAAGGTCTTAGTTCCTTTGGGATTTTAGGGAACTTGATAGTGCTTAATGCAGAACTTGTAGTTATATTTTGAGCTTTTGCTCATTCTAATAAAGAAACAGTGGAAAATTACATGGTAAACTAGCCAAAGACAGCTGAATTTCATCACGCCAGTGTTCTAAGAAGAGATGTGTGTCATGTTTGGCACCACACTCACATCAGCCAGGCACTGCCCATGAAAGAATCCAAATTAGGCATTCAGTGGGGGAGGTTGTGACTCATTCCAGGATCCTGGAGAAAAAGCTGACATGAAGGTCTAAGAACGAAACTAAAGGAAAAATGGGGTAATAACACGGTCAGCATTCTGCCAGTGATAGGTAGCACTAGGAATATGGGAGATTCTTGATATCCCTGAAGAATGTATGTTTTTAAGACCCCCCCAAATCCAGAAGGTTGTTAATTGAAATGTTGATGCTATGTAGTTTGTAAAACCTACGCACAGCATACATTACTAGCCTTGACGTTTAACTTCACATCTATGTATGTACTAGGTACTTTAAAAGTGATAACAGTTAACGTTTATTTGGTGCTTACTTTGTGCTAGGACCTATTTTAAGCAATTTTACACATTAACTCATCTAATACAACAACCTTATGAGGTAGTTGAGGAAACAAAATCAGAGAGGTTGAATAATGTAGAGATCACAGGTAGCCAGAGGAACTGGGATTATGGCATCTTTGCTTGTAACTATTATGCTATTTGAAAATCATTAACCAGGCTCGGTGGCTCAGCCTGTAATCCCAGTGCTTTGGGAGGCTGAGG
>NW_007215076.1:442423-448059 GCF_000164805.1 Carlito syrichta
AAGGCTGAGGTGGAAGGATCGCTGGAGCCCAGCAGGTCAAGGCTGCGGTGGCCGGGAGCGTGCCACTGCACTCCACTCTGGACGACAGAGTGAGACTCCAACTCAAAATAAATAAATAGAAATAAATAAAATAAAATCATTGAGCTATATCAGATAATAACTCTATAAAATATTGTCTTATCTCTTTTATAAATTATTTCTGTAAGGTCATGCTTGAATTGTAAAAATGTGAATATTAAGTGTTAAAAAGGCCTTTTACTCATGTCTCTCTTATCTAACTCTGATGGTTGGATAGGTCTTCCTTTTAATCTACTGAATTTGTAGTACTATGTCCTAGAAATTAGACCACTAATCTCTTTCTGGGTCTTACCTAGAACCTTCTCAATGTTTGTGTTGTACTTAAAATTATAGTCCTCAATCCTTAAAGCCATTTCTTATGGGAAATAAAAAAAGAGAAAACCCTAGAGACTTGAGGATTAAAAGATTGGCTTTTAAAAAATTTTCTGAGATGAATTCATAGTCAGTACTAGTTAGGGAATCACTTACCAGTAATAATATGTAAAGCATTTCAGGTTGTTAGGTGATTGTTTTGGCTTACAATTCATTGTGAGATTTCTTTGTGACTAGATTGCTTCTCTAGTCTGTATAGCTGTTTTCTTCTAAGTTTATATAGTTTATAAGCTGTGCAATTTAGCATTTAAATTATGATAATCGGTATTGATGTCATCACTGATTCCCCCTTGTTATTGCCCTTATTCAGGCCCTTATTTTTCACTTGGACAATAGCCTCCTTACCAGTATCTCTGCTTCATTCTTTATAATCTTTCAATAAATATATACTTAAGAATGTCTACTACATATGAGATTCTATGCTCAGAATGGAGTATATTAGTAAATAAGATAGACATGGTACTTGCCTTAGTGGAGTGTATAAGACCATTTTCCATACTGTTGTTATAGGCTTTAAAAAAATCCAGATTAGATCTTTTTACTGGTTCTCTTTTGCCTAGGTTCTTCATAGTCAAGGTTCTAGCATACCTTAACAGTTCAAATAACTTCTCCAATGAAACTATTTTTAATCTTACTATAAAAGTGAAAACAAATTATTTTAAAAATCCTGGTTCTCATAGCATTTTAAGACATTGTATTCTAGTTATTTGCATCAGTCACCTCTTGAAAGCAGGGATAGTGTTTTATTAATTGCTATCTTATTTTCAGCATAGAATATAGCATCTACAATATAAATCCTCAATAAATGTTTGAATTATGGTATAGTCTTAGTACTTGCTATCATTTCATGTCTGTATGTCTTGCTTCTCCAACTTCTAGGTCACAGACTGTCATATAATTGCTTTGTGTTCCTTCTGGCATTCACATTGGTATAGAGGACATACTATAACCTTAAATAAATATTTACTGATTATAACTATTCTTTTAATATCTTCTGCAATTAGCCTCATTGTTTAGAAAATCATTTCTTCATCTTTTGTTTTGTAGAATGTCTTTATTTTAAAAAACTCAGCATTTTATTTAAAGGGACCTTATTTAATTTCATGCCTATTCTAAACAATGTTTTATCTTATTGATTCTGTGATTGATAAGATGAATTTTGCTTTCTTTTCTGTTTGGCTACTAGAATACTTAGAGCTAAATTATAGTATAACTTTAAAAATGATATATGATATCTGAATGCCTCTTGTGTAGTCATCTTCAAATTCTGACTTTGTGTTAGGTTGCTGACCTTTACACTGACTGTTTCCCTGTGTTGATTTTAGTGAATGTTATATTGTTGAATTTTCTTTCTTTCTTTCTTTCTTTTTTGACTTGGAGTCTCATTCTGTCACCCAGGCTGGAGTGCAGGGTTGCACGCTCATGGCCACCTCAGTGTTGACCTGCTGGGCTCCGGCAATCCTTCTACCTCAGCCATCCAAGCCGCTGGAACCACAGGCATGCACTACTACACCCTGCTAATTTTTTGATTTATTGTCGAGACGAGGTCTCACCATATTTCCCAGGCTGGTCTCAAACCTGCGGGCTCGAGCAATCCTCTCCTTACCTCAGCCTCCCAAAGTGCTGGGATTACAGGCTTGAGCTACCACACTCGGCCCATATTGTTGAATTTTTAAATTTTTAAACAAAACAGAGAAACTAATAGTATTTTAATTAATCCAGGAAATATTTATTGAATCATTTCTTAAGGCAAAATACTAAGTCCTGTGGAATATACAAAGATAAGTAAAAATTATATCTGTTCCAAAGGGGTTGAACTTGTTATTGTAGAAAAAAACTTGATATAACAAAGATTAGACAACAGTGCTTTGACCCATGCAGCCCATTGCAGCCACTGGCAATACCATGTGGAACACTTCGGTCTCAGAAGTTATTCCTGTCACCACTACTGTCAATATCTACAACCTACCTGCTGCTGCCCATGGGCCTGAGGACTTGCCCACCCCTATGGCCCACTGCTTCCACCACTGGCATCTGAGAAGCCTCCTGGAGGCCCAAATATTGACCCTCTTGTACCTGCTAACAACGGTACCAGCATTCACTGACCTGGGGCTCAAGGTCTGGCACATTTGTCCTGTCTCAGCCATCACAGGGGCTAGAGGACAAGCCCACCTGGTGTTCCTATCCCTAGCAGAATTCCATCAAATCCTCCACTAACAACTGTCACCTGAGGGAATCGCAGACATCATTGCTGCTGTTTACAGCCAAATAAATGATAGAGACCGCATGATTGCACACACCCAGAATTGAAACCCAAATGCCTTACCCACCCAAACCATAACTACATCTTTATCAAAAAGGCCTCCTGTTTGAAAGCAGATTAAAAATGTTGAAAGGAGGGACTTTTATACCATTTACACAGGTATTAATATAAGGACACAAGAAACATGAAAAAGCAAGGAATGATGCTTCCAAAGGAACACAGTAATTCTGCAGCAACAGATTTCAATAAAAAAATGCATGAAATCCCAGACAAAGAATTTAAAACACAAGGGGGACCCCCAAAAAACCAGAATATTTTTTTGGAAGGTATACCCCTTGTAGTACAGGCTTCCCTCACTTGGTAAGTGTTCTAGGAACCCATTGACATCTATGTACCATCTAGCACTGCTGTGAGAAGCTATGTTTGTTTGGCTTCAGTTAATTTTTTTGGAAATTTCAGCGTGTTTGCCCATTTCCTGATGGGTGATTTATAAGCACACCTGCCCACACTGTGCTGAGTGTTCTGAAGTTTTTGACCAAGAATGGCATGACCCCTGTGTCCCACACTCCCTATACACCTGATCTTGCCCTGAATGACTTTTTTATTTTGGATGAAAAAAGTCCTGAAAGGGAAACATTTTGTCAGTGTGGAAGAGGTGAATCAGAAAACGGCAGAAGCACTAAAAGGCATCAAAACTGATGAGTTCAAAATTTGTTTTGAGCAGTGGAAAAAGTGTCTTGGAAGGTGTACTGCTTCAAATGGAGAGTACTTTGAAGGTGACTGAAGTTTAAACATGTAAGAATAAATTCACAATTTTTTAGAAATAAATTCTGTTTTGGGGAGTTCTCCTTTGAAATGATATCAAAGAAGATCAGTGAGTTACAAGAAAAAAAATTCAAAGACTCAATCAGGAAAACAATGCAGGATATGAATGAGAAATCTTCCAAAGAGATAGATACCCTAAAAAAGAACTAAACAGAAATTCTGGAACTGAAGAATTTGTTAAATGCAATCCACAATATATTTGAAAGCTTTAACAATAGGCAAGATCAAGCAAAAGAAAGAATTTCAGAATTTGAAGACAGCTCTTTTGAAATAACCTAGGCAGACAGAAATAAAGGAATAATAATAATTTTTAAAAATGAACAAAGCCTACATAACATATGGGACAAAATAAAGTGACCAGATATTCAAATTTTTGGTGTCCCAGATAGCAAAGAGAAAATGAGAGGAATAGCACATCTATTTAATGAAATAATATCTGAAAACTTCCCTAGTCTAGCAAGAGATTTAAACATCTAGATACAGAAAACTCAGCGATCTCCAAACAAATATAACATTTTCTATACAGCACTTTATAGTTAAACTATCAAAGGTAAAGAAAAAGAGAAAAATTTAAAAACAGCAAGAGAAAATCATCTAATCACTTATAAGGCAACCCCCATCAGATTAACAACAGACTTCTCAGCAGAAACCTTACAGTCCAGAAGATAATGGGATGATATTTTTTGAAGTACTGAAGGAAAAAAAAAATCAAAACTGCCAGCTAAGGATACTATACCCAGCAAAGTTATCCTTCATAAATAAAGAAGAATTAAAGTCTTTTCCAGATATCCAGAAGCTGAGGGAATTCATCATTACCTCATTGGCCCTACAAGAAATGTTTAAGGAGTCCTAAACCCGGAAATGAAGGGACACTATTTACAATTGTGAAAACACTTGAAAGTATAAAATCCGCTGGTAGAACAAACATACAAATAAGGAAGAAATGTCAGCTTCTACCAAACTTTTAAAGAAAGTTCTTCTTTCAAAGAAGAACTAATACCTATTCTCCTCAAACTATTCCAGGAAATTGAGGAGGAGGGAGTTCTTTCTAACTTTTTTTTTTTTTTAGCCAGTTCAACAGTATCCTGATACCAAAATTAGACAAGGGTGGAAAACAAAAACAAACAACAACAAAAAATTGGAAAACTACAGACCGATATTCCTGATGAACATAGATGTAAAAGTCCTCAACAAAATACCAGTAGACCAAATCTAACATCACTTCAAAAAAAAATATGTACTATAATCAAGTGGTATTTGTCCTAGGAGTACAAGTGTAGTTTGATGTATGAAAATCAATAAGCATGATAAATCACATCAACAGTATGAATGAGAAAAACCATATGATCATCCTAATAGATGTAGAGAAAGCATTTGATAAAATGAAACATCCCTTCATGATAAAAACTCTCAACTGATTAGGCATTAAAGGAATATGCTTCAACATAATAACGGCCATATCTGACAGACCTACAGCTGATATCACACTGAATAGGGAAAAGCTTAAAGCCTTTCCTTTAAGAGCTGTAAAAAAACAAGGATGCTCATTTTCACCAATCATATTCAACATAGCATTGGACATGCTAGCTGGAGCAGTCAGGCAGGAGAAATAAATAAAAGACATCTAAATTGGAAAGGAGGAAATCAAATTGTCCTTCTCTGTGGGTGATATAATCTTATATCTAAAAAACTCCAAAGACTCTACCAAAAAACTCTTTGATCTGATAAATTCTATAAAGTTTCAGGAAACAAAATCAGCTTACAAAAATCAGTAGTGTTTCTATACACCAATGATGAGCTAGCCGAGAAAGAAATTAAGCAGGCAGTTCCATTTACAGTAGCTATAAAAAATGCCTAGGAATAACTTTGACCAAGGTGGTGAAAGGAAAACAACAAAATACTGATAAATTATAGACAACAAAAACAAATGGAGAAACATCTCATGCTCATGGATTGGAAGAATTAATATTGTTAGAATGACCATACTGCTTAAAGCAATGTACAGCTTCAATGCAATCCCTATCAATGATAAATTCTACCAAACTTTTTTTTTTTTTTTGAGTTGGAGTCTCACTCTGTCACCCAGACTGGAGTGCAG
>NW_007215076.1:448079-497687 GCF_000164805.1 Carlito syrichta
GCAGCCCCAACCCGCTGGGCTCCGGTGATCCTTCTGCCTCAGCCTTCCAAGTAGCTGGAACTGCAGGCGCTCGCTACCACGCCTGGTTAATTTTTGATTTATTGTAGAGATGAGGTCTTGCCAAGTTGCCCAGGTGGGTTTCAAACCCGTGGGCTCAGGCAATCCACTCACCTCAGCCTCCCAAAGCGCTGGGATTACAGGCTGAGCCACTGAGCCCGCCTCACTACCAAACTTTTAAAGAAGAACCAACACCAGTTCTCCTTATATTATTGAAAAAAATTGAAGGCGAGGAAATTTTCCCTAACTTCCTAGCAAAGTAGCAATGTCATGTTTCACAACAATAGAAAAAATAATTCTAAAATTCATATGGAACCCAAAAGTTGCCTGAATAGCCAATGCAATCCTGAACAAAAGGAACAAAACTGGAAGTATCATACTACCAGACATCAAAATATATTATGCAACTGTAGTAACTAAAATAGAATGATATTGTTATAAAAATAGACACATAGATCAATGGAAAAGAATAGGGAGCCCAGAATTAAATTCACATATTTATTGTCAACTGATTTTAGACAAAGGCACTAAAAGTACACATTGAGGAAAAGATATTCTCTTAAATAAATGGTGCTGAGAAAATTGGATATCCATATACAGAAGAAAGAAACTGAACATCTGTCTCTCACCATATACAAAAACAAACTCAAGATAGATTAAAGACTTAAGTGTAAGACCCAGAACTATAAAACAACTAGAAGAAAACATAGAAGAAACACTTCAGGACATTGGGCTAGGCAAAAATTTTATGGCTAAGACTTTAAAGCACAGGTCACCAAACCAAAAATTGACAAATGAAACTCTATGAAACTAAAGCTTTTGCACAGCAAAGGAGACAACAGAGTGAAGAGACGACCTGTTGAGTGAGAGGAGATATTTGTAAATTCTTTATCTGACAAGGGTTAGCATCCATAATATACAAGGACCTCAAACAATATAACAGAAAAACAACAAATAATCCCATGAAAAGTGGACAAAGGACATGAATAGACATTTCTCAAAAGAAGACGTACAAATGGCCAACAGGTATATCAATACATTCTCAACATCACCATGAGGATCTTACCTCAGTTAGAGTGGCCATTATAAAGACAAAATAAAACAAGTGTTGGCAAAGATTCTGAGAAAAGGGAACTCATATGTACACTGTTGGTGTGAATGTAAATTAGTTCAGCTACTAAGGAAAATTGTATGGAGATTTCTTAAAAATAAAACTAGCATATGATCCAGCAGTGCCACTACTGATATTTACCCAAAGTAAAAGAATTTAGTATATCAAAGGGGTATGTGCACTTTAGTATTTATTGTAGCACTGAATACAATACTAGAGATACGGAATCAAGCTAGGTGCCCATCAAGGGGTGAATGGATAAAGGAAATGCAGTATATATCTGTCTATATGTATACAACATAATACTATTCAGCTTTAAAAATAACGAAATCATATTATTTTCAGCAACATAGATGGAACTGGAGATAATTAAGTGAAATAAGTCAGTTACAGAAATATAAATATCATTTGTGAATCATATGTAGGAGCTAAAAAAGTTGATCTCATGGAAGTAGAGAATAGAATGATAGATACCAGAGGCTGGGAAGAGTATGGGGGAATAAAGAGGGATTAGTTAATGATATATAGATATGCAGTTAGAAGGAATAAGTTCTAATGTTTGATAGTAGACTAGCGTGACTATAGTTAACAATGTACTGTATATTTCAAAATAGCTAGAACAGAGGACTTGAAATGTTGCCACCATATAGAAATGATATATACTTGAGGTGATGGGCACTCCAAAAACCTTGACTTAATTATTATATACTATATGCATATAACAAAATATCAGATGTTTCCCATAAGTATGTACAAATATCTATATCAGTAAAAAGTTTTGAAAGGTAAATTTAAGCCAAAAAAAGAGAAAAGATTGCTTTGGGAGTTGATAAGAGGCAGAGGCTTTGGAGACATTTGACATGGTGACATTTTAACTGAGTCTTGAGGAATTACTTAGATTTGGACCTACAAAGGAGAAATAGACATTCTATTAGGAGGAAACAACAGATGGTCAAGAAAATATACTTTGTGATTTTCATTAGGATTATATTCTCAATATTTCTTTGTCCTCTCAGACACATATGGTTGCATGTGTCTTTTCCTCTTGGATGTTAGGTATGGCCATTCATTTGCTTTGGCCAGTGTGTGTGTGTTGAAGTGACAGAAGTTCTAAGAGTCTATACCTTCACTTTCTTTTCCTCTGCCACGGTGACCTGCAGTGCTTTGGGAAACTGTGGCATATGGGCCAAATATGGTTTATTGCCTGTTTTTGTAAATAAAGTTTTATTGGAACATAACCATACTCATTTGTTTATGTATTGTCTGTGGTTGCTTTTGCACTACAGTGGCAGAGTTGAATAGTTGTAACAGACATCATATGTCCCACAAAGCTGAAACTATTTGCAGTCTGGCCATATACTGAAAATAATTTGCTGACTCTAGGCAATTGGCTGTTTCTTAGTGTGAAGACATTGTAGAGCAGAGCCTCCTGCTGAACCATAATGGGCACAGAAATACATTTCTGCAAGAAATAAATTTTTGTTTTTAAGTTACTGACATTTTGAGGCCGTTTGTTGCAGTAGCATAATCTAGTCCATCCTGATAGGAATGTTTATAAGAATAAATCAGTTTGCTTGGAGGGGAGGAAATCTTATGGAGAGGAGTATTATGATAGAAGTGTTCAGGCGATATTGTGAAAATATTAGACTGTTAAGCTCAGAAGTTTAGATTCTAAATTTACATTTAGAGTCCTCAGTATGGATTCAGGACTTGGAATTTTTTTTTCAAGGGACTAATAATGAAAAGATTAATCTGCCAGTAGTTATAGAAGCGCTGGGAATAGTAATTGAGTTAGGAATTTGATCATTTGTAAAAAGAATAAAATTTAAATCCCTGAAAATCAAAGTAATTGTGATTTAAATGGAGTTTTAAAAGATCTAACTTAGTTCCTTGTCCTGTTTAATGCTTAATAGCAACCTCTGATCTTCTGTCATTTGAGGTATTACACAGGAGGGGAAATATCATCGTCAAGGAAGGGGCTAGGTCCAATTCTTTACTTTCTTGGAATTCCTCTTTCTTTTTGGGTAAAGCAAGCACATCAAATACTGCCATCAACTCTGTGAAATTCGGTGTCACATAGCATAAGATAGTATTTTATTTTTATTCCTCCCTCCACCCTAGATAGTATTTTGAAGTGATAAACAGTCACTTTGGAATTAGGTTTTGCTCCATTTCATGCTATTTAATCTACTAGGCTCAATGTCTGTTGAAGGAAACCTTTGTCAGCTTGCCAAGTTACATGAATACAGATAAGAATATATAGCAACTCTTCAAGATTTAGATATAATAGTTTGGGGGACTGAATCTTTGAGTTTTTAAAAGCAGTTTTATCTGCTTACACTGTTCAGAAGATATATAGAAGAAAAAATAGAACAAATAGCAACAACAAAAAATGCTGTAAGAATAATCCCTGTGTAATCAGGTTATTTTGTAAAGTGATAGAAGAACTTGTTCTTCTAAT
The DNA here is from genome assembly GCF_000164805.1 of Carlito syrichta. NCBI lineage: Eukaryota > Metazoa > Chordata > Mammalia > Primates > Tarsiidae > Carlito > Carlito syrichta. The sequence goes on from NW_007215076.1 coordinate 451,709, forward strand.
CCTGCTTTAATCTAGTGAAAGAAATTATTTCTTTACTTGTTTTGATTTTATTGGCATAAGAGCATTTGGAAATGTAGAAGATTCATTGTATTGCATGCATTTTTTATTGCTATTATTATTATTTTTATCTCTGCCTTTTAATTGGAAAGTTTAGTCCATTTCATTTATTGTTTTGTGTGTGTGCGTGTGTGTGTGTGTGTGTGTGTGTGTGTGTGTGCATGTGCATTTTTTGAGTCAGTGTCTCACTGTGTCACCCAGGCTAGAGTACAGTGGCACAGTCATGGCTACTGCAGCCTCGACCTACTGGGCTTAGGCAATTCTTCAGCCTCAGCCTTCCAAGTAGCTGGGACTACAGGTGTGTATCACCATGCCTGGTTAATTTTTTGATTTATTTTAGAGACATGGCCTTGACCTTATGCCCAGGCTGATCTTGAGCTCCTGGGCTCAGGCAATCCTCTCACCTCTGCCTCCCAAAATGTTGGGATTACAGGTGTAAGCCACCATGTCCAGCCAATCTTTGCCTTTTAATTGGAGAGTTTAGTCCATTTTATTTATTGTAATTACTGATAGGGAATGACTTTTGTCATGCTGCTGTTTTACATGTCTTACATATTTTTTGTTCCTTGGTTTCTCTATTACTGCATTTTGTGTCATATAGGTATTTTCTAGTGTACCACTATGATTACTTCCTCTTCATTTATATGTATTTTAATTTAATTTCTTAGTGGTTTCCTTGGGGGTTACAATTAACATCTTAATTTATGACTATCTGGTTAGCTACTTAGTTTCAACAGTATATGAAATCTTTGTTCCTATATGGTTCCATTTAATTTAGCCTTCGTGTTCTCATAACTTACATTTATACATTGCATGCTTATCAACATAGTCATGGGTTTTTTTGTAGTTGCCTTATAGATTATTATTATTATTTATTATTTTTTAAATTTTAGATTCAGGGTGTACTCATGCATGTTTATTATGGGCATAATGTGATGGGTCTCAGGTGACCCAGTCTCAGACACTGAGTGTTGTTCCACATAGGTAGTTTCTGAACCCTAACCCCCACCCATTGGTGTCCTCAATGTCTATTAATTCTATTTTTGTGACTGTTTAGCTCCCACATATAAGTGAGAACTGCGTTGTTTGGTTTTCTGTTTCTGAGTCAGTTACTTAGGATAATGATTTCCAGGTCCATTCATGTTGCTGCAAAGGACATGATTTTATACTTCTTTTATGGCTGCATCGTATTCCTTGGTGTATATATACCACATTTTCAATATCCGCTGATTGGTTGATGGGCATTTAGGTTGATTCCACATCTTTGCAGCTGTGAATTGTGCTGCAGTGAACATGCAGGTGCAGGTGTCTTTTTAATATAATGGTCTCTGATCCTTAGGATAGATACCTAGTAGTGGGATTGCTGGATCTAATGGTAGATCTACTTTTAGTTCTTTGAGTAATCTCCACACTGCTTTTGATAGAGGTTGTACTAATTTACACTCCCATCAACAATGTGTAAATGTTCCCTTTTCTCTGCATCCATACCAGCATCAATTGTTTTTTGGTTTTTTAATAATGGCAATTCTGACTGGTGTAAGGTGATATCTCATGTGGTTTTAATTTGCATTTCCCTAATTATGAGTAATGTTGAGCACTTTTTTCATGTTTGTCGGCCATTTGTATATCTTCTTTTGAGAGTTGTCAGTTCATGTCATTTGCCCACTTTTTAATGGTGTATTTGCTTTTGTCTTTCTAATTTGTTGTAATTCTTTGTAGATTCTGTATATCAGTCCAAACTGATATATAGTTTGCAAATTTGATGGTTTGCAAATATACATTTGATAGATATATAGTTTGCAAATATCTTCTCCCATTCTGTAGGTTGCCTATTTGATTTGTTGCTTATTTCTTTTTCTGTGCAGAAGCTCTTCAGTTTAATTGAGTCTCATATATTTATTTTTGTTTTAGTTGCATTTGCTTTTGGGGTTTTAGCCATAAATTATTTGCCAGACTGATGTCCATAAGAGTTTTTCCTAGATTTTCTTCTAGAATTTTTATGGTTTCAGGTCTGACATTTAAGTCTTTAATTCATCTTGAGTTAATTTTTGTATATGAAGAGAGAGAGGGGTAGAGTTTCTTTTTACTGCATGTGGCTATCCAGTTTTCCCAGCACTATTTGTTGAATAGGGTGTCCTTTCCTAAGTGTATGTTTTTGTCTGCTTTGTCAAAGTCCCGTTGTTTGTAGGTTTTTAGGTTTATTTCTGGATTCTCTATTTTGTTCCATAGGTCCATGTACCTGCTCTTGTATCGGTATCATGCTGTTTTGGTTACTACAGCTTTGCAGTGTAATTTGAAGTCAGGTAAAGCAATGCCTCCAGCCTTGTTCTTTTTGCTTAGGCTTGCTTTGGCTATTCTGACTCTTTTTTGGTTCCATATGAATTTTAGGATTGCTTTTTATAATTCTGTGAAAAATGACATTGGTAGTTTGATGGGGATTGTACTGAATCTGTAGATTACTTTGGGTAATATGGTCATTTTAATAATGACCATATTACCCAAAGTAATCTATAGATTCTTTTTATTTATTTATTTGTTTTAAAGATATGGGGTAAAGTCAGGATTGGGTATATAAGTGGTTTCCATATAGGAGAAGTTTGGGCCTCCCATTGGGCCTCACTTCATTTGGATTAGGATCAGGCACCCTTATTGATGTTATATGCCACCCCCAATAATGTTGATTCTTCCAATCCATGAGCATGGGATGTTTCTCCATTTGTTCGTGTCCTCTGTAATTTCTCTCATCAGAGTTTTGTAGTTCTCCAGTTGTCTTTTAAATTATATAAGAAGAAAGAAGAGTTATAAACCATGAGTACGTTGATACTGACTTTTGTATTTACCTACGTTGTTAATTTTTAGCCATATTTTTTATTTCTTTGTTTGGATTTGAGTTATTGTTTAGTCTTTCCAGCCTGAGGGACTCTGTTTACTGTTTCTTGTAAAGCAGGTTTATTAGTGACACATTCTGTCAGTTTTTATTTGCGAATCTTTTACTTCTTCATTTTGAAGGATGATTTTGCCAGATAGTGAATTCATGCTTAGTTTTTTTTTTTTCCTTTCAGAGCTTTCAATGTTATCTCACTGCCGTTTGGCCTCCATGGTTACACCTGAGAAATCAACTATTAATCTTATTGAGGATTCTTAATACACAATCAGTTGCTTCTCTCTTATTGCTTTCAAGAGTCTGTGTTTGATGTGTGTTTTGACAGTGGGAATATAATGTATCTTGGTGTGGATGTTTTTGAGTTTATTCTGCTTAGTGTTTATTGAACTTCTTGGAAGTGTATATTCATGTCCTTCATCAAATTTGGGAAATTTTGGGCCAATATTTCTTCAGATAGTCTTTCTGCACTTTTAACTCTCTCTCCTTTCCTTCTGGAACTACTGTTATATATATGTTGGTATACTTCATGGTGTTCCATTTTTTTTCTTTCTGTGCCTCAGACTGGATAATCTTAGCTAACCAACTGGCAAGTTAGTTCTTTTGACTGCCTAAGTATATTTTCTGTTGAACCCCTCTAGTGCATTTTTTAATTTTAATTATTATAATAGTAAACTCTAGAACTTTTTTTTGGTTTCATTTTATAATTTTTTAAGTCACTTTGTTGATACTTCTGTATTTGGTGGGATATTGTTTTCAAGATTTCTGTTAGGACATTGTTTATGGTTTCCTTTAATTCTTTGAGCATATTTAAAATAAGTAAAGTTTTTGATTAGTAAGTCCACTGACTTGGTTTCTTCAGGAACAGTTTCTGTTAATTTCTTTTAAAAAATTAAGAGAAATTTTGGTGTGTGGTTCATACTTTATTGTTTCTTTGCATGCCTCATAGTTTTTTTTTTTTTTTTGGAAACCTGGAATTTTGAATATAATAGTGTGATACCACTACAGATTACAGACATACTTCTTTTTATTAGGATTGCTTTGTTGCACATTGCAGATACTGCTTTTTTAAAGTAAATTCAAGATTTGTGGCAACCTTGCATTGAGCAGATGTCAGCACTATTTTTTTCCAAGCCCAGATTTTCGTGTCACATTTTGTTAAATCTTGAAATATTTTAAACATTTTTATTATTAATATATCTGCTGTGATGATCTGTGGATAGTGATCTTTGATGTTACTATTTTAATTATTTTGGGGTACCACGATCTGTGCCCATATAAGTTGGCAAACTTAATAATGTTTTTTGTGTTCATGTTTTTTGTGTTCTCTCTCCCTCTCCTCAGGCCTCCCTCTTCTCTGAGACACAATTATATTGAAATTAGCCCCACTAGTAACCTAAAATGGTTTCTAAGTGTTCAGGTGAAGGAAAGGGTCAATATCTTTGAGATAGGCCTGTAGATTTTTCTTTTCCCTGAATTTGTTGTTGCTGCTTGTTGTATTTGTTGTTTGTTTGCTTGGTACCCTTTCTGAACTAATTTTCTGAAGTATGAATTCTCTGTTGTATGTGACCACTGAAGCCTGTTCTGTTAATTTAATGGTCAGCTAATTGTTTGACAGAGATTTCCTTACACGGAGATTTAGCTATTTTTTTCTTGATTAAAAAAAGCTTTTGATTAGTATCAAGAATTTTGAGAGTTGATTCTGACCATTTTGTCTGTTTATCTGTTGCTTTTGTGAAGAGATGGAATTTTGGAGTTTTCTACCCTGCCATTTTGCTTCTGACTTTTGAGAATCAACAGTTATTCATCCATCCAACAAATATATATTGAGTCCCTACAATCTTTCTGATATAGCTGGGGCTTACATATAGCCTGTTTTCAAAATACTTAGTTTTTGACAAAGCCTGAAGGAAAGGGAAATAGAAAGCTAACTTTTACTGGTGCTTGTGAACACTATTGTATAGTGTCTGATTTTGTTTTATTTACAATTCCCTAATGATCAGAGGAGTTGAGCATCTTTTCTTATGTGTGTTGACCAGTTTAATTTCCTCTGCTATGAACTGGGAATGCCTAAGCTTTGTCCATATTTTTTTTCTATTGGGTTGTTTGTTCTTACTAATTGATTTGTAGGAATTCTTATGTATCATGGATATTAATTTTTTATTAACATTAAAAAATACGTTTCCCCAGTTTGTCTTTTATTTTTGACCTAATTTATGTTGTAATATTTATACAGAAGTTTTAACATTTTATTGTAGTAAAATTTACTAGTCTTTTTCTTTGTGGCTTCTGAATTTGATATCTTGCTTGGAAAACTCTTCTTTACCTCAAAAGTATACCAATATCCTGAAATTTCTTTAGATATGTAGTATTGATTTCTCAGTTGAGACTTGAAATAATTATGTAGATTCACAAACAGTTCCCATGTACCCTTTTTCCTTTCCCCTCAATGGTAATGTTTTATAAATTGTTATTTGCAAATTAATACCACAATCAGGTTACTGACATTGATATAATCCACCAGTTATTTAGATTTCTATAATTTTACTGTAGTTATTTGTGTGTATATATTTAGTTCTGTACAGTTTTATCTTGTATGTTTGTGTATTTACGTACAAGGTCAGTGTATTGAACAACTTTATCACTTTATGATCTCTTATATTGCCCTTTTATAATCTTTTTTCACTTTCTTGCTTTTCCATGCCTGGCAACTACTTTCTCCATTTAAAAATTTTTGAAATATAAGTGAGGGCATATGATGAACCTTTTGGGATTGAATTTTTTTTTCTGCTTAGCATAATTCTCTAGAGTGTCATTCGAGTTGTCATGAACATATATTGTTTATTTCTTTTTGTTGCTAAGTAGTACTCCATTATAGTGTTGTGTCACAATTTTTTAACCATTTGCCTGTTGGAGGACATCCAGATTTTTGGCTGTGGCAGTATAATAAATTGTAATTGGTCTTTGACCCTGTTTCCAAGGACAGTGCTCCTAAAACACTTGGAATTTCCTAAGTAATAAGAGTGATGGGAGCATGTGTTGTTATTCTTAACAAGCCCTTTCAACCATTCCTGACTTCATGCTAATGAGGTGATTCTTGGTGGGTCCCTAGATAGCTTCAGCCTGGAGGCTGGTTGTCAGCTAGACCAAGTTTTGATTAGAGGATTCAAATGTTCAACTGTACTCTACAACCTTCAGGCAGGGGAGAGGGATTCAATCACCAATGGCCAATGATTTAATTAATTATACTTACATCATGAAACCTCTTTAAAAACTCGTAAAAAGGCCGGGCTCGGTGGCTCAGCCTATAATCTCAGCACTTTGGGAGGCCGAGGTGAGTGGATTGCCTGAGCCCATGGGTTCGAGACCCGCCTGGGCAACTTGGCGAGACCTCATCTCTACAATAAATCAAAAATTAGCCGGGCATGGTAGTGCGCGCCTGTAGTTCCAGCTACTTGGAAAGCTGAGGCGGAAGGATCGCTGGAGCCCTGCAGATCGAGGCTGCAGTGGCCGGGAGCGGCCACCGCACTCCAGTCTGAGTGACAGAGTGAGACTCCAACTCAAAACAAACAAACAAACAAGCAAACAAACAAACAAACAAACAAAAATAACTCGTAAAGAATAAGGTTCACAGAGCTTTTAGTTTGGTGAACACATTGAGGTGCTGGGAAGTTTACATACCTGTAGAGGCCATGGAAACTCCTCACGTGCTCCTCTTCTATATCTTGCCCTATGTACCTTTTTCAGTTGGTTGTTCCTGAGTTGAATCTTTAATAATAAATCAGTAACATAAGTTAAGTGCTTTCCTGAGTTCTGGGAGTCAGTCTAGTGAATTATTGAGCCTGGCAGGAGGGAAGGTCATGAACACCTGATTTTGAAGTTGGCTGTTGAGAAATGTGGGACATCTGGACACCTCATTTGTGATTGTCCAGTAAAGTGGGGGAGTCTTATGTGACTGAGGGGTCTGGTGCACACTCCAGGAGATAGTGTCAGAATTGAATTGAATTGTAGGACACTAGTAGGTGTCAGATAATTGGTGTTGGAAAAGATACCACATATTTGGTGTTAGGAGGAGAAAGAGCTCTTCATTGGCTATTATGAATAAAGTTGCTATGAACATTCTTATACAAATCTTTGTATTCTTTTCCATATAAGCTAATATTTTTCTGGGGTAAATGCCCAGGAATACAGTTGTTGGATAGTATGTTAAGTGTATGTTTAGTTTTTAAATAGACTGCACAACTATTTTTGCACGTGGCTGTACTGTTTTATATTCCCACCAATAATGTATTAGTGATACAGTTTCTTGGTTTCATTTTGTATTGTCTCTATTTTTTATCTTACTCATTCTGATGTATAATTACATTGTAGTATGGTTTATTATGACTAGATTTTTTTTTTTTTGAGTTGGAGTCTCACTCCCTTGCCCAGGCAGGAGTGCAGTGGCACGCTCATGGCCACCCCATCGTTGATCTGGTGAGCTCCAGTGATCTTTCCACCTCAGCCTTCCAAGTAGCTGGAAATACAGGCATGTGCTACCATACCTGACTACTTTTTGATTTATTGTAGAGATGAGGTCTTGTCAAGTTGCCCAGGCTAGTCTGGAACTCGCAGGCTCAGGGAATCCACTCGCCTGATTCTTATAAACATTTCTTATAAGACTGTGTGATGATAGTAATGAATGTAATTTTTGATGTTGTATAATGAAATATATCAACACTGGAAAACCTACAACCCAGTGAATCAGTGTTTTTCAAATGGCCAATGCCTGATGTTATAAAATTGTGCAAAAGATATATTATTTCTTTCACATTTCAGTAAGGTAGACTAATGGATTTTAATTTACTAGCGTACAAAAAGTTGACTGATATGGTTTTAGATTTTACATTGTAACTTACCTTTAAGAAACTATCACTTGACAGCTGGACTCAATGGCTCAGCCTGTAATCCCAGCACTTTAGGAGGCTGAGGTGAGTGGATTGCCTGAGCCTGTGGATTCGAGACCAGCGCAGTCAACTTGGTGAGACCTCATCTCTACAATAAATAGAAAATTAGCCAGGCATGGTAGCATGCGTAGTTCTGGCTGCTTGGAAGGCTGAGTTTGAAGGATCACTGGAGCCCAGCAGGTTGATGCTGGGGTAGCTATGAGTGTGTCACTGGGCTCCAGCCTGGGCGAGGAAGTGAGACTCCGGAAAAAAAAAAAAAAAAAGGAAGTATCACTTGTTAGGTTTTGTATTAAAGGATATTTATATATAATTAGCTGAAAAGGCTTTAAAAATGTTTTTAGTTTTTCAGTTACATGTTTCTTCATATACTTCAATCAAAACAACAAATGCATTGCCATGGATTGAATACAGAAGCAGTTACAGAATTCAGATTTCTTTTTTTATGACAGGCATTAAATAAATGTGCATAAATGTAAAACGAACACTTTTTTTTTTGAATTGGAGTCTCACTCTGTCACCCAGACTGGAGTGCAGTGGCCGCTTGCGGCCACCGTAGCCTCGATCTGCTGGGCTCTGGTGATCTTTCCGCCTCAGCCTTCCAAGTAGTTGGTACTACAGGCGTGCGCTACCACACTCGGCTAATTTTTTGATTTTATTGTAGAGATGAGGTCTTGCCAAGTTGCCCAGGTGGGTCTCCAACCCGCGGGCTCAGGCAGTCTACTCACCTCAGCCTCCCACAGCATGGGATAAAACGAACACTTTTAACTATTTTTTAAATATACAGTTATTTTTTTCACAAAATGTTATTTGTAATGGCATTTATTGTTAATTTTAAATTAATTAGTATTTTCAAATTTCTGTTTAAATTCTTTTTTCAGCTTTATTGAGGTATAATTCAAAAATAAAAATCACATATACTTTAGGTATGCAATGTGTGCGTTCTTTTTTTTTTTTTTTAAGTTGGGATCTCACTCGTCACCTAGGTTGGAGTGCAGTGGGCACAATCACAGCTCACCATAACCTTGACGTCCTGGACTCAGGTGATCCTTCTACCTCAGCCTCCCTAATAGATGGGGCTATAGGCGCATGCCACCCTGTCCAGCTAATTTTGTGATATTTTTGTAGAGACAGGTTTTGCTATGTTGCCCAGGCTAGTCTTGAACTCCTAGGCTCAAGCAGTCCTCCCATCTTAGCCTCTCAAAGTACTGGGATTATAGGCATGAGCCACTGTGCCCCACCATCATGTTTTGATATAGGTATATATATATAGTATATAGATATATTAAAAAACAGTATATATATTCAAATGATTAACTAGCTAATTAACATATGCATCACCTCATATAGTTGCCTTTTTTGGTGAGGATGTTTAAGATCCACTCTCGTAGCAAATTTCAAGTATACAATATAGTGTTATCTACCATAGTTACCAAGCTGTATATGTTCTTTTGTAGCTCTCTGAATTTTTTTTAGGACAGTCATTTTGAAATTGTTTTCAGGCATTTTGTAAATCTCTTTTTCTTTAGGGTTGGTTATTGGTGCTTTATTTAGTTTCTTTGGTGGTGTCATAGTTTTTCTGTTTATTCTTGATTCTTGTGGCCTTGCTTTGATAGCTGTGCATTTGAAGAAGTAGGCACCTCTACCAGTCATTACAGATTGGCTTTGGCAGGGAAAGCTCATTACCAGTCAGCCTATCCAGAGATTTTGGGCAGGCTGGCTGGTGGAGTATGAAGGTTGGCTTGCTTCTAGAGTCCTCAGGTAGTCTGACCTGGTTCTTGGATCAGCAGGTGGGTATTCCTGGCACCTGGTTTCAAAATATGAATCCTCTTGCCTGGGTATGGGTGTTAACCTTGATCCTGGGGTAATGGGGATCAGCTGGGTAATGGGATCCACTGACATCCACTTGGGTCTGTGGGGACAAGCCCGAAGCTTGGATCCATGTGGGTAACTGGCATTGGGGCAGTCCTGACATATAGTTCTATAGAAATAGGTCCAGAGCCTGGTTCGGTGGGGTCCTGCCTGACACCAGGGTCAGTTGGTGCAGGCTTAAAACCTGGGCCTTGTGGACCCCCTTGGCACTGGAATTTACATGACACCTAGATGGCAAGGGCAGGTCTGGAGCACCAGACTCCAGGGCTGGCCTTGTGCTGCACTGGGCCTAAAGCCCGGGTACATGATGGCTGACCTGGTACCAAGATTCACTATGGCAGACCTGGTGTTGGGGGTCTCCATTGAAATTAGATGCTCTTGTCACTTTCTGTGGAGCTACACTTTGCATGCTTTCTGAAATGGAATTACACATAATATGAAACTGTCTTCATACTCTCTTAAGTGCATATTATTTCTTTGCTCCACCCAAGTGCTATAATCTTTCATCTGGATTCCTCAGTTCTTTTGAACTATGTGTTCTTGTACACGGATGTTTGTTCAAAGTGATGTTTCAGTGAGACGTTGAGTGTTGGCAGGTCCTGTTCTGCCATCTTGTTGTTGGCACTCCTCAGTCTTAATATCTAAAAAAGAGTATATCTATATCTGTAACTAATTCATATAAGCAAAAGCTCTTTAGGATCCTCAGTATTTTTTTTTTTTTAAGAGACAGGGACTTACTAGCTAACTCAGGCAGGAGTGCAGTGGCATGATCATAGCTCACTGCAGCCTATCTAACTCCTGGGCTCAAGTGGTCCTCATGCCTCAGCCTCCCAAGTAGCTAGGACTACAGGTTCGCATCACCATACCTAGCTAATGTTTAAAATTTTTTTTTGTAGAGATGAGGTCTTACCATGTTGCTCAGGCTGGTCTCAAATTCCTGGGCTCAAGTGATCTTCCTGCCTTGGCCTCCCAAAGTGCCGAGATTATAGGTATAAGCCACCACACCTGACCCCTCAGAAATGTTTAATAATGTTAAGTGGTCTTGTGCCCTCAAATTTTGAGAACTGCTAGTTGAGATGAAAGGAAACTGAAGAGATATGACAACAAAATGTAATAAATGATTCTGGACTGGATACTCTCTAGGAAGTGTAATGAAAATACTCTAAAGAACGTTATTGAGCAGGTTAACAGAGTTGGAATTTGGACTGTGGATTAGATTATAATTATATCAATGTCAACAGTTCTTGAATTTGATAATGTAATTATGTAAGAGGGGAGTACACACTAGTTTTACAAGTACAACATGGGAAAACTACTTACAAATGTTTTGGAAAAATAGACATTCATGTACATGTATAAGTAGAAAAAGTGATAAAACAAATATGGCAAAAATGTTATAATTTAGTGAAGTCTGCGTAAAGGCTTTATTAAAGGAGTTCTGTGTGTACTCTAAAATTATTTCAAAATAAAAATTAAAACAATTATAAAGTAATATGAGTGTTTTAGAAGCAATTTTTTTTTTTTTTTTTTTGTTGAGTTGGAGTCTCACTCTGTCGCCCAGACTGGAGTGCAGTGGCCGCTCCCGGCCACCGCAGCCTCGACCTGCTGGGCTCCGGCGATCCTCCCGCCTCAGCCTTCCGAGTAGCCGGAATTACAGGCATGCGCTACCATGCCTGGCTGATTTTTTGATTTATTGTAGAGATGAGGTCTCGCTGCCCAGGTGGGTCTCAAACCCGCGGGCTCAGGCAATCCATTCACCTCAGCCTCCCAAAGGCGCGGGATTACAGGCTGAGCCACCGAGCCCGGTTTAGAAGCAATTTTTACAGATTAATTAGTGAGTGTTTTATTGTGTTTGTAAATGACTGAATTGCTTTCGACTGTTAAGACACTGTGTAAGTACTTCCTAGTGTTTACCAGTTTTCAGAGGACACACTTTATGCTCTGCTGCCCCCTAGTGACATGTATGCTCATCAGCAATTTGTTTTTTGCAAGTGTAGTAACTTGAGAATTTTGCACTATAGTCATTATTTAGAAATAACTTAGTATCTGGCCCAATGTGGTGGCTCCTACCTGTAATCCCAGTACTTTGGGAGCCTGAGAAAGGAGGACTGCTTGAGCCTAGGAGTTTGAGACCAGCCTAGGCAACATAGCAAGACCGTGTCTCTACAAAAGGTAAAAAAAAATTAACTGGGCGTGGTGGCATGTGCAGGTAGTCCCAGCTACTTGGAAGGCTGAAGCAGGGGGATCACTTGAGTTTAGGAGGTCAAAGTTGTGGTAAGTTGTGATCGTGCTACTGCACTCCATCCTGGGTGACACAGTGAGACTCATCTCAAAAAAAAGAAAGAAAAAGAGTATCAAGTGAAATAAATTCATAGGAGGGAGAAGATGCTACTGTGAATCTGTATCAAATGACTTTCCTTTTCTCTTTGAACTTTTGAAAAATTGGATTTTGATCTTGTGGTTCCTCTGCACTGCATCCTTAGTTCCTTTCTTTCCTTCCCTCCTCCCTGCCCCTACTTTTAGAAATGATAGTATATATTGAGTCATCAATAAAATTTGTATACTCTTAACCTTCTCTTTTCTCTTACTATCTCATATTAGTAAATATTATTAATTTGGTGATTTATTTTATAGTCAAGCATACTCAATTTGGCTCAAAATCTCTCATTTCCGATCCCCAAATCCCAGAACCTCTAAAAACCATCTGTTGTTGAAACCTGCTTTATAATTCATTTAGCAAGAAAACCTGATGTGAGTTGGCTTGTGATATTAATAGTCTATATTTAGCACTCGTTTGACTATTCCTATTTACTACTGAAATACTCTTGTGTTTGATTATGGAATGCTCCTTAAGATCTTATTGGGGATGTTACATAGTGTATGACAGATGCATTATATTTGTTTTTTAAAATGTACAGAATTTGGTATTTTGAAACATTTCTGCCACAGGAATTTTATTTTATTTATTTTAAAATTTTTAGTATTTTATTTTAAATATGTGCGGTACAATTCAGAATTAGGTATATAGGTGGACATCGTACAGGTAAAGTTTGGGCCTCCCTTAGGTTCCTACTTTGCCTGGTTTGAGATCAGGTGCCATTTTTGATGTTATGTGCTCCCCGCACTTTATCCTGGCAATGTCCCTCTACTGCCAATACCTTTCTTATAGTATTATAGTAAATATCCAGAGTCTGCTTATGAGTGAGAACATGTGGTACTCAGTACTCTGTTTCTGTGATAGATTACTGAATATGATAGACTCTAAATCCATCCAAGTTGCGGCGAAGTCCATATGTTTGTCCTTCTTTATGGCTGTGTAATATTCCATTGTGAATATGTACCACATTTTAAAAATACAGTCCAATTTTGATGGGCAGCACGGTTGGTTCCATGTTTTTGTTATGCCACAGGAATTTTAGATGAGAGATTATAGACCTGTACTTAATTTGCATAGCTTTGACTTTATATTATTCATATGAGGCAATTGACCAAATTAGTCTATTTTTTTGTCTCCCTTTTTTAGTTATATAATTTTCACATACTATTTTTATATATCATATTTTTTCACTCTTAATATGATCATGTTTTTGTCTTAGAGTTGCAGTTAAAAATATATTTACTCTTCACTGCCAGTCTTTTTTGCTGAAGTTACCCCTGTAATCTAGTTTGGTTTGAGTTCCTCCTATAGTAGTTGTCTTTCAGAATGTTTGCTCTGTAAACTTTATATTCAAAGAATACTTTGGTTGAAATTAAAATTCCTGGCTCATATTTTATTTCCTTGAGTATCGCTTGTCTTCTGGTGGTCAGTGTTGCTGTGGACAAGTCTGATGCTTGCTGGATTTTTCTTTTTCCCTGTTAAGTTCTTTTTCTTTTTTCTTTTTGCTGTTTATTGATTTTTCCTCTTTTTTTAATCATTAGGAATTACTCAGGATTGCAGCATGCACCTTTGCCTCATTAGAGTTTAACATAAATTAACGGTTTTATCACTTTCTTTGACACTGCCAGGAACATATAGCACTTTTTCATTTATCCTATTGCTGTCATGGATTTTGATTTTATTTATAATTCAGTATCCATACAACATTATCTTTATTATTTTGTAGTGTCAGCATTCATTTGTGTTTATACTTTTTTTTGTTTGATTTCTGTTTCCTCCTACGTCTGTTCATTCTGAGGTCACTTTCCTTGGGTGTGAAGAACTCCCTTTAGCGTTTCATTTATTGCAGGCGTACTGTTGACAGATTCTTTAATGTATTTTGTTTGTATAAAAAATTCTGTCTTTCACCCTAGCTATTTTAAAGTTGTGGCATAGTATATGTAATGTATACTTTACCATTTTAACCATTTTTAAGTGTACAGCTCAATGGCGTTAGGTATATTTACATTTTTGTGTAACTATCTCCACCATCCATCTCCAGAACTTTTTTAATCCTTACAAACTGAAACTCTGTACCCATTAAACAATAACTCCTCATTTTTTCCTTCCTGGCAAATTACATTCTACTTTCTGTCTATGAATTTGAGTACTCCAGGTAACTCATATAAATGGAATCATACAGTATTTGCACTTTTGTAACTGTCTTATTGACTTAGCATAGTATCTTTAAGGTACATCCATGTTGTAGCATGTGCTGGAATTTCCTTCCCTTTTAAAAGCTGAATAATAGTCCATTGTATTATTTACCACATTTTGTTTATCCATTCGTCTTTCGATGGACACTTGGGTTGCTTTCTCCTTTTAGTGTTTGTGTATAATGCAGCTATGAACATGGGTGTATAAATATCTCTTCAAGTCTTTGCTTTCAGTTCTTTTAGTTATAGACCCAAAATTAGAATTGCTGGATTATATGGTAATGCTATTTTTAATTTTTTGAGGAACTATTTTACTCCTTTCAGTAGTAGCTAAGACTCATTTTATATTCCTTGCTTTAATTTTTAAAGGGAATTTATTATTAGTGTAGAATTCTAGGCTGCCATTTTTTTTCTTTAGTGCCTTAAAATGTTATTCAATTGTCCTTTGATATATATTCTCTGTTAAAAAGTTAGCTCTTAGTCTTTTTGTTGTTCCCTTGAAGGTAATGCAATTTTTCCTCTTGTGGCTTAAAATATTTTTTTCTTTGTCTTTAGTTTTCAGCAGTTTTATAATTTTTATGTTCATCATGATTGGGAGTTTATAGGGCTTGAAACTGTGGATTGATGTCTTCCATTAGTTTCTGGAAATAACTTGACTGTGATGTCTTTAAATATCGCTTCTGCCCCAGTACACAAAAATAAAATTCCTTTCAGGGTAGTTATAAATATAAAACTATTTTCATAATATCGCTAAGATGTTATTTGCTTTTTTTTTAAGCCTGCATTCTCACAGCAGAATATAGTTGAATTTCCTAGAGCCTACATGATGTGATTTTTTTTCAGCTTTAATTTCTACTGTGACTATTATAAATAACGTAACCAAAGTAAGAAAGTTTTTGGAGACTCAATATTTTTTTAAAAGTATGAAAGTATCAGTAGGTAAAAAAATTAGAGGACTGTTGGGTTAGACCTTTTGACAATGTCTCATATATTGTTTTTTATAGTCTTCTTTATTTGACATCCTTTCCCCTTCTCTTTTTGCTTCAATCTGGATATTTTCTATTGACTTATGTTTACTAATCTTCTTGCTGGTAAACAAACTATGGAGTTCTTTTTTTTTTTTTTTTTTTTTTTTTTGAGTTGGAGTCTCACTCTGTCACCCAGACCGGAGTGCAGTGGCTGCTTCCGGCCACCGCAGTCTCGACCTGCTGGGCTCCGGCGATCCTTCCGCCTCAGCCTTCCCAGTAGCCGGAATTACAGGCGTGCGCTACCACTCCCGGCTGATTTTTTGATTTATTGTAGAGATGAGGTCTCACTGCCCAGGCGGATCTTGAACCCACGGGCTCAGGCAATCCATTCACCTCAGCCTCCCAAAGGCACGGGATTGCAGGCTGAGCCACTGAGCCCGGCTTATGGAGTTCTTAATTTAAAACTTTTACTTTTTAGTTCTGGATTTTCTCCTCAATTGTTAGAAAAACATAAATTCTGAGGCTTTGGTGAAATTCTCCATCATTTCATCTGTTTTGTTCATCTTTTCCTTTTTTTTTGTGATCATATTAAATGCCGTTTATAGCCACTTTAAAGCTCTCGCCTTATAATTTAATATCTGAATCATCTGTGAATCTTGATTTTCAGTCATGCGATCCTCTATCTTAGCATGCTATAATTTTGGACTGAATGGACTAAAAACAGTATGGAGGTTCTGCATAGTGTTTTCTTTCTTTTTATTTTTTTAGATTGGAAAATATAGTTTATTTAAAAAACAAATTAGAAAAAAAGAGAGAGAGAGGAGATTTACTTTCCCAAGGTAGGGGAGGAGGCCAAAACTAGGAAACATGGTGGCCATAGCTCCAAGAGCCACATAGGCACACCAGAGTTTAACAAAGTGATGGTAGGTGTTTTCTTAAGAGATGGTCCTTCCTTTTTTTTGTGGGACAGATAATCTCCTACCAAATGATCTCATTAATTCAGTCAAGGACTGAGCTGGCTAAATCTAGAGTTAGGCTTTGGTTGGGCTGTGACTGTGTCTGGTTCATTACTGCCTTAGAATATAGTCCTCCAGGCATTCCAAAGAGCCTGGAGTGATGATTAGGGACCCTCCCTTTAAATGGTTCCTGAATTCTATTCTTTATTTCCTTTTTACCTCAAGGCTACCTAAAATTATGCTCTGCTTCTCTAAGTCTTTTTGCTGATCTTTTTAGCCTCTTTTCTTTTGTAACTTAAGAATTTAGAAAATGTGTTGAGAGAAAATCATGAGAGTTTTCTGTTTTCTTCCCAATTTTCCTCTCCAGGACTTTTACCTCTTATGTCTCTAATTTAAATTACTTGAATTCCATGAGACTGTCCCAAGTTGGTTTTTCTACATTTTAGTCATGGCCTTATGCTTAGTCCCTTTTCTGGGAACTTCAGCCTTTTGTGTGCAGAATTGGCATGTGCCTTGAGAGGAAAAAGTGACTGAAGAATGTTGGTTCTCTCCTTCCCATTGTTCTCTTCTCCGGTGTTTTGTTCCCTTAATTTCTGGTTGCCTGAGCAGCTCTGTAAGTCACCCAAGAAAGAACATCATAAACAGGTATGCAGAAGGCCTGGAGAAGTACCAGTTTCAATTGGAACAGGAGAAAGGAGGATTCCAAGAGAGAGGTTTCCACAAAAGAGGGATTCCAATAGGAAAGGCATGGTAATCTTAGTATACAATCTGGCTTAAAAGTGAAGAATACTTGTATAGTCAAAATAATGTGTATGCTGTTTATTGGTTTTCTTTTTTAAGTGTCAAGACATGTTTATTCAGTTCTTCAGACGTTTATTGGTTTTCAAAGATAATTGTGATAGAACAGAATATACATTTTATCAACCCTTGCAATGTAAAATTCATTTCTGCAGTTGGAGAAGGTAAACAAAAGATATAAAGAGAAAGTCAGGGGAATATAATACTTTATTTGCATAGTTGAAAATCAAGAGAATCTGTTAACAACAGATGGAAGATAAATTATAGAAGAAATAAAAATATAAATATATTATTTAACCCTTTGTACTTGGATATCTCCTCTGAAGGTACATCATAAATCTAGCAAACCACTCAGATGTCCCCTCATAGGGAACATAAAGAGATTGCTGGTGATTATGCAGGATAAACTTATGCCAGAGCAGATTTTTAAAAAATGTGTTTCCTTGAAGTTTTTCATTCAAATTGCACAAAAAAGCAAAGAGATGGAATATATACTGAGAAGTAGTTTTCAGGAATCATGAATGCATTCTTTTGCATCTTCTTTGAACAACAGACTGGACAATAAATTGCATATTATTAATGTGGGAGAAAGAAAATGAGACTGTATTGTTTGCTCGAATAGAAAAACACCAGGCAGAAGATATCAAACAAATCACTAGTGCACAACATATATCAATGATCTGCAATGCATGTCGGTGACTGTTTCACACATCACCATACACTAGAAAGATATTAGATACAAAATTTTGATTTTTGGAGGTCATGAATAAATTCCTCAATGTCCAAAATTGCACTATAGGCTCAATATCATTACAATAAAATAATTTGTTCCAACAGTATATTATTTAATATGAAGTAATTCGTTTTTCACTGTTTCATAAAAAAGTGCAGTTGAGTTGTTGGTAGGTGATCTGTGAGATGTCTCTGAGTGCAAAGGGTTAACTTATAAAAGTAATCTTTAGAAAAACTAAAAGTGAGATATGTATATTGGAAGGAGAAGGAAAAGAGTGATACAGTATAATAAGGCAAGTCTTGTTCAGTTATAGCAGGAAGTAGACAATATCTAATATTGATAAAAAGAAAACAATATTATATTGTCTGAAGATGTGAACTTACCTACAGAAAATTAAAATAGACATATTTGAAACAGTTCAAATTGTTTTTTTTCTGGAAAATTGGAATGGAAATTGAAGAAGCTCAATGATCCTAAAGCACTATAAACACAAGCAACAAAAACTACACCAAGATACTACACGAAGGAGTGACAAAATAACTCTAAGTTTGGGAAGGGGGAAATGAAAGTATACTGAATTAATTATAAGGAAAGCAGGAAAAGAGGAAATACATACATTAATGTAATTACCTATGTGACTAGGTTTAAATTTATTGTCTTGCTATTTGTTTTTTGCTTGTCCCTTTATTTTTTCTTATTCTCCTTAACTGAATTAGATGAATGAATGTTTTAAAAGATTCCATGATACTCCACTTTTGGCTTGTTTGGCATATATTCATGTTTTTTTTTTTTTTTTGAGTGGTTGCACTAGGGTTTTTAATATGCCTCTTTAAGTTATTGCAATCTACCTTCAAATGATACCATGCTTCTTCGTATATAATATGAGTCTTAAAACAGTATAGTTTCATTTCCTGTGTTGAACTTTGAGTCATTGTTAAATACATTTTACTTCTATATATTTTATGAATTCCACAATTGATTATGATTATCTTTTGCTTTAAATAGTCAGTTATCTTTTAAAGTTTAGAATGATAAAAAATTTCTATTTTCCTATTTATTTGCCATTCAATATGCTCCTTATTTCTTTTTTCAGATTCAGACTTTGACCAGATTTCATATTATTTTTGTCTAAATAACTTTTTTTAAATCATTTTTTATAGTGTGGGTCTGCTGGAAACAAGGTCTCTATGATTTTGCTTGTCTAAAAAAAAAATCAACAGGGCATGGTGACACACATCTGTAATCTCAGCACTTTGGGAGACTGAGGGAGGAGTATTGCTTAAGGTTAGGGGTGTGAAACTAGCCTGAGTAACATAGGAAGACCCTGTGTCTACAAAAAATAAAAGTAAAAAAACTAGTTGGGCATGGTGATGTGTGCCTGTAGTCCTAGCTACTTGGGAGAATGAAGTGGGAGGATCCCTTGAGGCCAGGAGTTGGAGGCTTCAGTGAGCTATGATCATGCCACTTTACTCCAGCTTGGGCAACAGAGGGAGGCCTGTCTTTTCAAAAAGGAAAAAAAAATTCTTCTCAGGTTTTGATGTATATGTTTGCTGGGTATAGAATTCTTGATTTACATTTTTCCGTCAGCACTTTAAAGATATCTTTCCATTGTCTTCTTGCTTACATAATTTGGATAAGAAGTCTGCATTCTTTGTTTCTTTTTGTTTTGTGTTCCTTTCCCCCTCTCTGTTTGCTTCTGCTTTTAAGATTTATTTTTTCATTACTGTTTTTAGCAATTCTAAGAACCTTTTCTGACTAATCCAGTTCCACACTGAGCATTCCTTTATTTTTCATTGCTATGTTACTTAAGTGTACAGATTTAAGTAATATGTTACTTTCTGTACAGGTTTATAATTACCTTTCATTGTGGTCTCTTGTGTATTTCCTTGCTAAATACAGTATGGGCTCCCTAACAGGGAAACATTCTTTTTTTTTATTTCTCCATCAATACTCAGAAAATATTTATTAAATGAACCTATGGTGGGTACATGCCAGATTAACTTGCATAATTGATATTGTTACATTTATTTATTTAAATATGTATTAAAAATATGTATTTAAAGATGTAGGGTACAATTCAGGATTAGGTATACAAATGTTCATTATGTAGGTACCCTTGTTGATGAGGTGTGCCCCTCTTCCCACTACTGCCAGTCCTACCCTCCCTCCCCTGTGTTACATCTCTAAGAAAACAGTTTCTATTTAATTTGCTGAAGCCACTTGTCTATTTTATTATTTAATAGTCAAATTTATCCTGCCTTGTAAAAGTTTATTTTCCTAGTTTGCTGGGCATGGTGACTCAAGCCTGTAATCTCAGCACTTTGGGAGGCCGAGGTGAGGGGATTGCCTGAGCCCATGGGTTTGAGAACAGCCTGGGCAACTTGGCGAGACCTCTTCTCTACAATAAATCAAAAAATTAGCCAGGCATGGTAGTGTGTGCCTGTAGCTCGGGCTACTTGGAAGGCTGAGGTGGAAGGATTGCCTGAGCCCAGTGGTTCGATGTTGGGGTGGCCATGAGTGTGCCATTGCACTCCAGCCTGGGTGATGGAGTGAGACTCCAACTCAAAAAAAAAAAAAAAGTTAATTTTTCTAGGTTGATGCATCTTTAATGTTAAAAAAAAGATTTTCCCACTTCCCTTCTTTAAATAAATGATCAATGTAGTTTATAGATTGGAGAACTAGAATCTGGTAGTGATGTTTCATAACTTTGGGAAAGTACTATAAATAAAATGATTTGAAAAAATAATTTACTGGTAAGCAACTTTGTTTCTTTAGTGGTGATTGAGGCCATATTAGGTCATTACTTTGTAGCCTTTAAAGTTGACCTATGTAGAGTATCAGATTCTCCAAAGAAGTTTTATGACGCAGATCGATCTATTGACAATAGATGAGTAATGAAAATTTACACTAGGCTTCAGGTAGATAACTGACAGATTTTAATCGTAGGTCATTTCTGAAAGGAGGTACGTTTTCTTTCCCTACAGTTGCCTACTATAATTTTTTGATTCCTTGTGTTAAACTAATCATGTAGTTTTAGTGGCCTCTATTTTCAGAAAGATGTCTCTTAACATGTTAAACTTTATCTTAAAATATTTACATTATTGAAATAGTTTTACTCAACTTTTATTTTATGGTTTGAGTTTTATTATCACTCATTGAGTTAAAATTTGTTTTGTTTTAGTTTTATTTTTCCAAATATATCTGTTTAGAAAGAGGTTGTTTCAGGTTTTAGTGTTATTATTCAGGATATTAAAATAAAATAAAATCAATTTAGATATTATTGATATAGCTTTTTATTTGTTTGTTTTTTGAATTAGAGTCTCACCCTGTCATCCAGGCTGCAGTGCAGTTTCACACACACGGCCACTCCAGTGTCGACTTGCTGGGCTCCAGTGATCCTTCCGCCTCAGCCCTCTTGATATAGTTTAAAAAAATTTTTTTTTTTATTTTAAGGACGTGAGGTGCAATTCAGGGTTAGGTGTACAAATGATCATTATGAAGGTACTCTTGTTGATGACGTGTGTCCCCTATTGATATAATTGTACATATATTTTATTTATTGGTTCAGGTAAAAAGTAAAATTATTGGCTGGGTGTGGTGACTCATACCTGTAATCCCAGAACTTTAGGAGGCCAGGGCAGGAGGACTCTTTGAGCCCAGGAGTTTGAGACCTGCCTGGGCAACACAGTGAGACTTTTTCTTTATAAAAACTGAAAAGGGGAGGGAGGTGGGATTAACGGTAGCAAATATCTGTCTGGGGACGGGGAAACACCTCTTATCAGCAGGGTACCTGAATGAAACATATTTGTATACCTAACCCTTAACTGTACCCCACAAAACCATAATAAAAAATATTGATTATTGGAAAACAAACAAACAAACAAAAAAATAGCCTAGTGTGGTGGTACACACCTGTAGTCCCAACTATTTGGGAGACTGAGGCGGAAGGATCGCCTACCTGAGCCCAGGAGGTCAAGGTTGCAGTAAGCTGTGATCATGCCACTGTACCTCATCCTGGAGTTTGAGACACAGAGTAAAAAAAAAAAAGTAAAATTATTGAATAGAATGGACACTAAGATGACTCCATGTAGACACAGTTTATGACAAATGTAAGGTCTTAATCTAAGATTTTGACCATTACTAAGCTAACCCTATGTTGGTGACTAAAAGGCTCTATAGCAAGACTGACTATGATATGCCAGGACAATCTTGGGAATATGATCCAGATCATTGGTTCTGGGTGCTAACATTTGACAATGATTGTTTTGGTGGAACATCTGTGACCTTGCAATCATGAATTGCCTTAAAACTTCTTTTCAAGGGAAGGAGCATATGAGAGGGAGGGTGAACAAAGTATTTTGTTTATAGTTTGCTATAAAGATGATTTAATACAGTTTAATATTAAACAGCTCTGGGGGCCTAAAATTTATCTCACTTGGTTTTGACTGGCGTTTCTCTCTGACACATGGTGTGAATCAACTGTCCTTCCAACTTGAAAGAGCAGGGAGTTCACTGACGCAACTTCTTTGTTCTGGGAATTGTTTCCATTGTGCCTTCAAAAGGGAGGGACATTAAAAGCTTTGGCTCATGGTAAGTTCTCTCCAAGTTGGACACAGTTGGGGGCCTGAACATTGGCATAAGGAAGTGAGGTTGGTGACTTTTTTTTAAAGGCTGAACATTAACATGTTCATGTCTCTAATTGACTTTATGTGATTAATAATCCCTCCTTCTCCTTAAAATCTCTGTTTTATACGTTGGTGCTTTCCAGGGTTCTCCTTAGATTCTAGAGTTGCTTGGTTTCTGCCCTTCCCCACGGTGAATTTTCTTTTGTGGAAATCTTGTCATACCTAGTTAATAAAAGGAAACATGGAAATGGAACACGAATGACAAAATCATTGTCCCAAAAGGTTTCCAAAGACTGGAAAGATGGACTTTTCTCATAATAGATATTAAATTATAGACTCAGAATATCGACTACTGCATATAGCAATATATAAGAATAAATTAAATGATTTTATGTGACTCTGAGCTTGATATATAGCATGATATGACTGTCAAAACTGCAAAAGCATTATTGGTAGGCTGTTTTGTAAGTTAAGTGACAAGGTTAAAGCTCAGAGAGAGAGAGAGACTTTCCAGACCAAAAGATTATTTGGAAATAGCACAGGTTACCTGAGGTGGGCATTAAAGGAAATGGGCCTTGTTTTCCTAGCTTGACTATGCTTGATTTTGAAATGGCTAATATTTGTAGAATACATTCTGTGTTCCAGGCACTGTTCCAAATGTTTTACTTACATTATCCCATTTAATCCTCATACAACAATTGTATGGTTGCTGTTATTATCTGCATTTTGTTGATGTGGAAATTGGAAGTATAGAGAAACTTAATAACTTGCCCAAGTTCACACAACTGCTAAGTAGCAGAAACAACTTGATTCTCGGGAAGTCTGGCTTTGAAGTTTGTGTCCATGACCACTGTGCTACACTGCCTGTTCTGTTACACTTTAATAAGCGAAGTGACTACTGGAACATGTCCAGAGGGTAAAAACCAGAATTGAAAGGCTGCTTATATGCAGAAGAGTTGAATAATTTGAGATTATTTAGTCTGCAGAAGGGAAGGAAAGGATCAAGAATTTGTTCTCTATGGTCCTCTGAGGGTAAGAATAAGATAAATGGTGAAAATTATAGGAAAACAAGTGTTAGTTTTGTATAAGAACTTTGCAAGAGATGTTGAAATGGGACTGACTGCCTTATAGTGAATTTCTTTTTACTAGGGATGTTTCAGCACAACCCGGACTAGTATTTGGTGGAGATATCTGGAAAAATTTTTGTATCTATGAAATTGAACTGGATCATCCCTGAGGTTCCTTTTTTCCCTGTACGTTTCTGAGTAAAAGAGAGATTGTTAAAATGGGCTAAACTGTACTGACCTCAAACAAATGCTTCTATGAAAAAGTGATACAATATTGATTCCTAATGGAAACATGGCACCCATGGTGTGAGAGGTGGGGAACCAGATTCATTTTTGTTCTAAAACAAAGTTTTTTTTGTAAATACCTTTATGATGTCTTTAAGGAGTTTTTTTGCATATTATGTTGATGGACTAGTGAGCAAATGAAGTGGCCTACTTTTGTAGTCAAAAATCAAGTTACTTAGTAATAGATTAGAGCTTCCATCATAATATATATATTTAAATAAAATAATCATTGAAGTTATTCTCTTCTCCCTCTAGTTTGAGGGACAATAAAAGAACATTAGTTGATGGACTCGATAGTTGTAGTGGAAGGGATCTAGGAAACTGCTACATCAATTCTCAAGCCAAAAATGACAGGATATCAAACATACGTACATTTTAAAGCCATATTGAGATCATGATCAATACCAAGAGGATGTTATAATAAGGAAAAGATACTGAGTTTTTATAGTTCTGACTAATGGTGATTGCTTCTTGGGTTTGTGGGGGACAGATTGTAAGAAGAAATTCTCATTTCATTTGTCAACCTAAAAAGAAGCTCAGAGAGATAGACTTTCCAGACCAAAAGATTATTTGGGAATAGCACGGGTTACCTGAGGTGGGCATGCTATGAAAATCATAGCCCTATAAGAGGAAAAGTGGGACAAAGGGGAGTTTTTAAAGACAGATACAAGTCCATGCAAACTGCTTTGAAACAAATCTCCTTGGTCTCAGGAACTCGTTGTAGGAGCTGGCATTAATTCATTGGGGGAGATAACTGTTGCTAGGCAACTGTCCTGGTCCCAATGTCTTATTTGAAATACTGCAGGCCAGAGAAAATTCCCCTGATAAGCTCTATTTGCTCTGTTTACAGGTTATTAGCAAGATGTGCGGGTAGTTCAGGAATGCAAGTGGGAGAGCTTCTTCTTTATGACCTTTCCTGACTCCATTTTGGTTAGGGTTTTGACATAAGTGACTCCATTTTGTTATTGTTTACTTCCACCTTTTTTTTAAGATTTATTTTTATCTTAGATAATTGTTTATGATTAGATTTCCAGTTACCCTGAAGTGTTTGTTGTTTGTTTGGTTTTCATTTCAATTAATATTTTATTGAGTGTCTACTATGAACCAGTCACTATTTTAGACCCTTTAAAATGTCAATGATTTAAGCAGTACATGTTTCTTTTGTCAATGATTTAAGCAGTACATGTTTATTTGAATAAAATATAAAGTAATAGATAAATAGGAAGAAAAAGTTCAAAATTGTATCATCTAAACATTGCCATTTATAATACTTTGCTGTTTTTCTCTCTGTCTTAATTTTTTTCTGGAGATGTGAATGAAAATAGTTGGACATATTTACCTTCATATTGAATCTGTGTATGGTTCTACATCCTGTTTTTTCACCTCACCTTTCCTCTTGCTCTTCTCTTCCTCTTACTTATCTTCCTTTTCCTGCCCTTCATTCTTTTTCTTTCATTTTATTATTCTTGCTATGATTGTGGCAACCTTGGAAAAGTAAATGTTTCTTTGTATTGGCATTGTTAGAAAGGTTGCTTTGTTTGCAAAATGATAATGATAACTACTCCAGTAGAATTATTTTTGAGGAATAAGTGAGTTAATGTATATAAAATGTTTAACAGAGGACTTGACAAATTGTTTTTTTTTTTTAAAGTAGAATTTATTGAGAAGACAGAAAAGTTCCCACAACAGGAGGGGACCCGAGGGGGTTGCCCAACACATTTTTAAAAATGCTTGCTTTTATTATTACTTTATTATTTTGAGTTGAATTTATTCTTTGATGGCTTGAGTAATATTGGTATAGTAAGAATGCCTAGATTAAATTATTAGGTTGTGAAATGATTGGTCTCTATTCTGTTTTGCTGTGATTTTCATGTGGGTTGGTACTATAAGTAACTTTTTCTCCTGATGTTCTTGAGCTGCCATTACAGACTCAGACTTACACAGTAGAACTTTTTCAGAACCATGATCAGGTCTAAATCATCCTAGCTCTCACACATAGTGTGTGGAAGAATTTCCCTACACACCCCTGTGATAACCATTTAATAGAATACTTAATCCAGTCCAAAATAAAATCATGAACAGTTGCTAAATAACAGAACATTTAGCATTGCACTTTGTTTAGCTCTCTATGACTATACATTATAGTGTCTAGGCTTGGCATGGGGCTGATGTTTATGATTATGATACAAAGTTCTTGGTTACTTTTATACTTTACCAAATATATATGTATATCTCTTTAACAGACTCCACCCTGCCCTCCCCCTTAAAAAAACAAAATAAAACAAACAAAAAAAAACTTTGCTGACATTAGCCTAAGTTGGCCAAAAAATTAAGAAAATAAAAAATAAAAAAGACTACCAACAATTTTTTTCTCTTCTTTGAGAGTTAACTTTGTAATTTGGAGCAGGTAACCATGAAGTTTAGGAACTATCTAACTGTTTCCATTGTTGCAGTCTGATTGTCCATGGTTTAATCATCAGTAGTTAAGAAGGAAAGAAAAAAACGGCTGCAGGTTACATAGTACCATAAAAGTTTCCACCTGGAAGCAATTTTTTCTAAAAGTCTTTAGGGACTACTGTCACCTTCCCCCATCTATTGCCAATGAGAGCCAGAAAAATCAGTTCTCTTTAGAGCCAGGTCTTGTTGCAGTTTAATCATCTTCCTTCTCGTTAGCTTCCAGAGAAAGTTAGAGTAGAGCTAGGGAAATAACAAATTATTGCCAGACACTGTTCCTACAGGAGATTTCCTTTAGCTAAGTTCCTTCTTTTCTTTTTCTGTTTCCTTCTTTTTCTATTTTAACATGTTAGCTGAAGAGCAAATTATTTGCACTGCTAGAACTTGAATTTACTTTTTGCTAAGAATGTTGATTATTTAACTCTAGTGCTTGTCTTTGGAGAAAGTTTAAATGTTGAAACGTTTTTGGGCACTGCTTTGTCCTTTGTGACTTTATAATGCCTTCTCTGTGGGATGCAGGCATTGTTCCAGGTGTAAACTCTCAAGGAATTC
Organism: Carlito syrichta; assembly: GCF_000164805.1. Classification (NCBI taxonomy): domain Eukaryota; kingdom Metazoa; phylum Chordata; class Mammalia; order Primates; family Tarsiidae; genus Carlito; species Carlito syrichta. The sequence goes on from NW_007215076.1 coordinate 478,472, forward strand.
CTGTTTCTGTAGGGGAGATAGACATGTAAATAAATCATTACTGTATAGAGTGCTCAATGGAGTACCCTTTCAGAAATATGAACAAATAAACATTTCAAAGCAAAAGGATATTAACTCTGCCCTCCACCAGTGAATGTCATTAGTGGTGGTACCCATTCATTTCTAGGCCCATTATACTAAAGTAATTTCAGGATAATACTAGGCATTTGTTCAAGAACTTTAAGACAAAACAAGATGATAGTTCTTCTGGTGAAATTTATCTCAAACCACACATGGTTTCTTAGGTTCAAGGCCAGTTCAAATTTGTGCAGTATCAAAGTGAGAGCTAGTTAGTACATGATTGTACCATGTCTGTTAAGGAGTAATTCTTATTGCATATCTGTACACTGAACTCCTTATAAAAAATAGGGCTAGGTGCTTCAACAGATTTTGTTTCATCATTTCTAAAAATAGATTTTTAAAATATATTTCTTAAAAACCTAGACTATTACATGCTGCAACAACAAAAAAAATTTTTTTGAGTCAGAGTCTCACTCCGTTGCCCAAGCTGGAGTACAGTGGCAACTCACAGCCACCCTAGCGTCAACCTGTTGGGCTCTGGCAATCCTTCTGCCTCAGCCTTCCAAGTAGCTGGAACTACAGGTGCGTGCCACCATGCCTGGCTAATTTTTGATTTATTGTAGAGATGAAGTCTTGCCAAGTTTCCCAGGCAGGTCTGAATTCAATTTTTGACATGCACAGTTTGAGATTTCTTTAATGATGAATGGTGGCTGGGTATTTGCGTTTCTAGGAATTGATAAAGATGCCCTAGTGTTAATTGATTTGGAAGCCTAGTTGTTTAATAGTGAAAACTGAGGTATGGATGAGCTTTCCAAGCTGTGTACATGAAGGGTGAAAGGAAGTGAAGGCCAAACAGGTATTGGAGGACAGAGGGAAGAAAAATTTTTGAAGGAGACAGAGAAGGGGGAGAACTAAGAAGGAGTGTACTAAAAGCCTTGGGAGTAGAGAGTCTAAAAAGAGGGAGTGGTTAGTGGTGGCACATACAAGAGAGGAGTCAAGTAAACGATGAACTTACAAGTGACTATTTGATTTGACGATTAGTAGGCTTTTATTGACTTTAGCAATAATGGGTTCATTGGGGATAATGTAGTAAGAAAACTGGTCATACTGAGTTGAAGAGCAAGTCCAATTTGCAGAAATGGAGGCAGTTTGTATAGAGTGTTTTTTAAAAGATCTTAACTGAAAAGGGCGGGGGGAGAGAGAAAGGGAGAGAAGGGGAAAAAGGATGCCAGTAGGAAATTTATCAGAAGAGAAAAATTTTTTAGCACTTTTTTCTCTTTAAAAGAAAGATTGTATTTTGTTAAGAGAAAGAAGTCGAGATTTTTAGAAAATAGTATTAATTTTACATTGATGTGGGATGTCTATTTTATAGAGTTATGAAGGAACAAATATAAGGCTAGATAGAGATCTAGATAGACTTGTGTATTGGAATGCAAGAAGTTAAGAAGATGTGTGCCTAATAAGTCTGAATTTTCTTTGTGAGATAGGAGGCAAAGTCATTTTCTGTGAAAGAAAGTTGTAGGTTTGAGATGGGATCTTATAGAGAATGTTGATGGTTTGGAATAAAAGCTGTATGTAATGGAAGAATGAGCTGATGAAGAGGCACACCATCCTGCTCCTTTGGGAGGCTGAGGTGAGTGGATTGCCTGAGCCCGCGGGTTTGAGACCCCCTGGGCAACTTGGCGAGACCTCATCTCTACAATAAATCAAACAATTATTGGTTGGGCATGGTAGCGCGCGCCTGTAGTTCCAGCTACTTGGAAGACTGAGGCGGAAGGATCGCCAGAACCCAGCAGGTCGAGGCTGTGGTGGTCAAGAGCGGCCACGGCACTTAAGTCTGGGCAACAGAGAGAGACTCCAACTCAAAAAAAAAAAAAGAGGCATACCAAAGGTTTGAATGGTGGTGAGGGTTCATATATTTGTGTTATTAGCTCCATCACAGCTAGGTTCTATGTGAAGAGAAGCAATAAATAGGCAGCCAGGTCTAAATGTCTGATCGATGCAACTGAACACAGAGCCATCATTTTGTTTGGTTTTGTTTTCTTGAGTTGGAGTCTCACTCCGTCGCCCAGACTGTAGTGCAGTGGCACACTCATGGCCACCCCAGCGTTGACCTACTGGGCTCCGGCAGTCCTTCCGCCTCAGCCTTCTAAGTAGCCAGAACTACAGGCATGTGCTGCCATGCCTGGCTAATTTTTGATTTATTGTAGAGACGAGGTCTCGCCAAGTTGCCCAGGCTGGTCTCAAACCCACAGGCTGAGGCAATCCACTTGGCTCACCTTCCCAAAGTGCTGGGATTACAGACTGAGCCACCGAACCCGGCCTCATTTTTCTTTAAACATATTATACGTATTAATTTTTAAAATTTTGCCAGTCTGATTATGCTATTTGTGCTTCTTCTCATTTTTTTGTTTTTATGCTTTGTTTCCTTGTGTGTTTTAGGATTTTTAATACTTAAGTTCCTGCTTCAAGGAATGTTATTTGTGAGAATTCTTAGAAGTATGGTCCTTAAAGTATGTTTCCTCAGAAAAGATTTGCCTTTACTTCAATCAGTTAAATGGGGGTACTAACAACCAGACTGGGATTGCTTTTAAAAGAAATTCTCAGTTTGAGATTTCTCAGACCACATGGATGATATTAATAGTATGAATATGGGCCTTCCTACTGTGAGAAGGCTGGCTTGTGATTTCAAATTATCATGGAACTTTCCCCCTCCTCCATGCAGAGCCAATACCAAATAGGCAGGCACATTTCCTTGCAGTCTTCCTTTATGGGAAAGTGTCTTTCTGCTGTATCTTTCACTAAGGATGTAGCCATTGGGTATCTTGGCTTTATTCATTTGGAGGCCTTTGGTTGACTTCCCACCTTGTGTGGGCCATAGTCTTTGTCTTTTGTTCTGTATATGGCTATAGAGTGGAAGCATTAGGTTAGAGGTGATTGACAGAATGTGAATTCCTGTTTCTCTCTCTTTTTTAATCTCTAGGGATTTTCCTTATTTTCTTTTCTGCTTCGTCATGTACTGAAGAAGATTTAGTAACGTAATCTTTCATTTTTAGGTGTTTGATAGTAGAAAGGTTTTTTTACAGTATATCCAATCTTTCATATTGTTCATAGAACTTCATTCTGGTTTGCCTACTTTGCTCTCCATCACTTTTTAGAATGGAAACTATTCTGATGCCTTTTGCTTATCTTCTTCCAGGGACTTCATTGCTTATAGCCTTAAATAGTTTTAAATTATGGTCACTTTTGGCCATGGGATGTCAGTAAACAACTACTTATGGGTGAAATTGGATCAGGATTTGAATGTGATGTTGTTAGGTCTGGTTCTTTCTCAGAAAATTAAAAAATGTGTGTGTGTCATATATATATCTAATATTAGATATTTATATATTTATATTGTATAAATGATATAGTATATATAGTATATTATTTATATTTATATATCCATGTATATGTATGTATATGGTTACATATATAGTAGGCACATTTACATATGAGGTTACTTACATTTATTACAGTCTGATTAAGTGATTCTAGGAATCCCTGGAATTGGCTGGTCTGTTTTGTTAAGCCCACATTAAATCTACATGCGTAAGTAGACCAGGGCTATTCACTGTAGTGTTTCCATCATACCAGTGTTAGCACTAGTTTTTCTCTATTAATAATTTTGTGATCTCTGTTATTGGAACCATAATAATATTTTAAGTATTAAGACTCTGAAGCATTTCAACAATTAATATACAGTCTCTTAATATTTATATATCTCTTCAGAGTAATTATTGAATTACCTAATGTCTTTTCTAAAGAATCTTGAGGAGTTTTACGAACATCCTAGATTTAGACTCATTATGGTGGTAGTTGATATTAAGTGAACTGGTAGCTTCGTTTAACGTCAGCATTGCATGTTTAAGTCTTAAAGTTGACATACTGTATTCCATGCGGTGAAACCAGAGCTACTCTGCCAAGTGTGTTATAATCCTGTATAACCAACTAGATTATTACTATGCTTTTGGCAGTTTCCCAGGTATTCAATGGGTATCACCAGGTTGTAGAAGTATTCTTTTATATCTTGACAGCAACATTCATGGTCCAATTTTTACCTGTGAGATTTCATGACCACTGCCGGAATAAATCTTTCTGCACTTAACACAAATTGATACAAAGGACAAAATGAAGCCACTAACATATCCTGTTGTGCTTTTGTATCTTCAGTTACTCATGATGATTAATTGTTCTAATAGTGTGAGATTATCATGGTAGTGGTTATGGCAGTCTCTATATGCTTAATTTGGAGTTTCCTTGCTTTTGTTAGTTTACTTCTTAATAGTCTGTTGTTGATTTGCCTGATGTTTTGTGACTTCTCTTCTCCACTTTCTTGTGGTATTTAATCAAAACCAGGTTTTTAGTAGGCCCTTTGGCAAGGTGCCATTTGCAAGGGCTCCACCCTGTTTTTATCCCTCTGAAAATAGCTATCACTGGGGTTCCCTTTCTGCCTTGAGGGAGATCTCCATCACTCCATTCTTTTAGTTGCATGGGCCATCTTAGTAAAGCCAGTTGGATGTCTTGATTTCTTCAAGGGTAGAAAAAGGATTTGAATACTTTTGATCTCCTATGGCAGTACAAATAATTTGGATATGTGTTCAGCTTAGAATTCATTAACTAGTATATACTTTATCTGTCATTGATGATGATATACATCGATCTACTTTGTCCTTTTGTACCCAGAGTATTCAAATTACAATACTGAGGTCTGAATTAAATTGATAAGCAAACTGAAGTAAGGAGAAGGGACTTTAAACTCCTTTTGACCTCCTGCAGTTTCTCTTTGAACATCATGATGAAGTCTGTTTTTCCATTTTATTTTTAACTTTTGGAATAAACAAAAATACTAATGATGCTTTTATGGAGCTTAATGAGAAGAAAATGTTTGAGGACTACACTATGACAGAAGTTGAAAAACATATATATGAAAAAGAGAGGACCAGAATAAACTCTGGAATTTTTTCTTGGATTAATAAAAAGACGAAAAACAAAATGTTCAGTCTTTTGTGTCCTGAAGTTCTCCGTGGTTCTGAAGACATCTGAACAGATATGCTTTGTATGATGCAATATTCTTTTGCATTCACTTTTGAAACAATCAGAAAGCCACATGAGTCTCCTAGTCTTCCTTCTCTTTCTCCATCTTCTTCAAATATGGAGGACCTTCTCTTTGCAGGCTCTGTGCTAGGAGGTGGAGATGAAATGGGTAAGACACAGTCTCTGCCTAAAAGGATATTCATATTGTAGTATGGGAAGATTGGCAAGTGAACGGACATCCATAATGTAGCTTAATAAATTCTTTGAAAGAGGAGCGTGTAACAGAGTCTATGTGATTAGAGAAAGTTTACCAGAAGAAATAAGGTACAAGCTAAGATTTGGGGGAGCGAATGGGAATTCCTCTTAACTAAACTGAAATCAGAAGAAGAACAGTTTAGGTCCAGAGAACAGTATTTCTTAGCATTGTGTAGACTCTTGGTTTGCCTGCCTCCTTTAAAGGTTGAACGTTGTTGTGTCATTTAGGATACTTTCTTTTGTAAGTGGTAGAATGTGAAGAGAAAGTGGCTTAAACAATTGGAAACTTACTGAATCATATAACATGCCATCTGGAGATAGGGCTGTTTCAGGGTTGCTTCACCATTAAAGACCCAGTTGTTTTCCGTCGTCTCCCTTTGCCATCCTCAGATTATTGGCAATATCTTCTCACATCTCAGGGTAGTTATTGCTTCCCCAAGCTTTGTGCTTTCATAGGACAATGTCCAAAGTAGGAAGATTAGTTTCTTTTGCTGCACCCTTCAGGAAAGAAAGCCTTTTTTTGGATCCTCACTGCCAGATTTTCCTTTACTTCCCATTGGTGAGAATGTGTTCCATGCCCATGTGTTCATTGGTCATTGATAAGGGGAATGGAATTACCATGATTGGTTTGCAGACAAATTAGTATTTACCCTTTGTGGTAGGATGGGAAGGTGAAATACCAGGATAAATTGAAACTCTTCTAATAGGAAGAAGGGAATACTTGTGTAGGCTGACTCATCTTGAGGCAGAAGTTTTTCTCTGTGTCTCTCTCTCTCTCTCTGAAACCACTTAACTTTGTGTCAGGCTTCATATTGTGTTAGCTTTTTCTAATTGTGTTTTCTTTGGGAGTCAGACCTAGCTGTATCTGTAACAAGCAATTTAATTTTTATTAAGGCATTTAACTTTTCTTGGCCTCAGTTTCCTTGAGTGCACAAAGAGAACTTTGTATTCCAAATCTAAGACCTCTTTCAACTAACATGTTGGAGGTCTAGTGATTTGCTCACTTTCCTTGCAGACTGATGTACCAGAGAGGATACTTTCTAGCAGTGTGAACTTGACAAATTACTTCATCTTCCTGTGTGTCAGGTTTCTCATTTATAAAATGGGAATAATGTCTAGTTTACAAGGTTCAGAGGTTTTAAATGAAATAGCATAATGCTTATAACATTCCATACTCCCCCTCCCATTTGACAAGCACATTTGAGCTAATGTTGACTCCCAGCAAGTGATGCAATTCTGTAGTTGCTCAGTGAAGGGTAATAGTAAATATTTGTTGAATAGAATTCCTCAAGCACAATTTTATAAATTAAAATATCTCTCTTGATCTGCACATGAAATCTAGGTGGGAGAAGGGTATAGTACCATTGTGGTGTTTAGAGGTACTTTATTTGGGGGAGTTTGAAAATCAGATTCTACAGGAAAGCATTTATCTAGTTGTCAAATTTAGGCTATAAGAAGTTATTTTTAATTTCCAAGCATTTCTTCTTGTTTATCTTTTACTAAGTACTAGAATATTCTTGAGAGTAATACAAATAATTAAACAAGTGGTGCAATTTATTTTATACATTATTTTGTTTAATTGTGACATACCTGTTTGCTCTCAGAATGTAATGGAAACTTAAACATCAGAGTGTTTTTTACATATAATTTAATAATTAGTTATGTAGGTCTTTGACCAACAGTTTTAATTTTATTATTATTATTTTTTAATCAATATTTTTTATTATGGTTTTGTGGGGTACAGTTAAGGGTCAGGTGTACAGTTACGTTTCATTCAGGCACCCTGTTGATAAGAGGTGTTTCCCCATCCCCAGACAGATATTTGCTACTGTTAATCCCGCCCCCCCATAGTTTCCCAGTACCGTCAGTCATTTTCTTATAGTATTACATGACCGACAGTTTTTAAGCAGTTCCATTTACTTGGCCACATCGTTTCAAGGAGTGTTAGAATGGACCACCACTAGATGGCAGTCTTTCTCTAAGTAAAATTGTTAAACGGGCAGTCCAAACAACTATACTTTGTTCAACTGCAAAGTTGACTGTCAATATATTAGGTTCACTCAGTAGATCTCTGACCTTTCCAGAGTTTGTCTTGTTTACTTTTGTTTTTAACTTTTTATGTCTGTTAGATATGTTGGTTAGCAAGAAATTATACTGAGGTATGCTTGGAATGCTGATGCAGGTAAACTGTTAGGTAGTGATTAGTCCATAATTGCCTTTTCCTTTGGTAGACAGCTTGAAACAAAATCTTTATTCGGTGATCATGTCTTTGATAACCAGATGGAAACTATGGGAAATCTTTCTCTTAAAAATACATGTGTGTTCATCTGTGTATATACCCAAATTCACATGGGACTGGAAATCATGGAGTTACTGAAGCATACCCATGGAGCACAAGTTTGTTAAGTAGTCTACACCCTCTGTTTTAGATATGTGTATCTTACATTTTATTCTAACTTAAAATTAAAAAACAATACTCTTGGGGTCCAATGCAAACCCTCCGTGTTATTCAATATTATAATTAAAGAGAATATTAGAATTATAAAAGTCCTAGGAGAGGAGTAACAGGCGTGGTTAGTGATAAGGAGATAGAAACTTCATTAACTTGTTTTGAACTATTTCCTAATATACCCTCTTCTGAAGTGTGCTCTTTACATTATTGACTGGATTTGAAAGTAGAGGTGAATTATAAAACTTAAAGCTAAGCTAATACTTCAGATAGTCGTAAATGATTGCTTCCTCTATTCTAAATGGGAAAGCTGGGGGTCAGACAGATGAACTGAATTGGCTAAACACTCATGGCTAGTTAATCACAGTGCTAAGACCAAGGCCACAAGTCAGGCAGCTAAACTCCACATTTCCTTTCTTTGCATTTTGATTTCTTTCTTTCTTTTTTTTTTTTAAGCTGGAAGTTCAGGTAACTTAGGGAGGCATTTTAATATAAGTTCTGAATTTCCTATCTTTGGAATTTTCTTCTCCCTAAGGTTGTCTTTTGTGATTTTAATGTAGATCTTTGGAGAGAAAAAAATAAAAAGTTTCACCTAGTAGACAGAGCTAGATTTGCTACCTAATGGAAGTATTACTGAGTCAGGATGTACTGAATTTAAAACCAAGAGGTTATCTAATATTGAGCAATGTGTCATTTAGATTGAGATGTTTTTAGTGATTCTTCCCACTCTCCAAATGTCAAGGAATATGGGTGTCTGTACATGGAAACCTTTTCTTTTCCTTTAAAAGGGGAAAAGTTAAACTTATTTGAAATTAATTGAAATGTCAATGCAAAATTCTATTTTGTGTATTCTAAATAGCTTTTCAGACAAGTGGTTAATTCTAAAGTTTTCTTACTTGTTAAAGCAGCGATTGTTTATACTTTATTTCAAAGGAAGGAGAATGAATCTGGATTGCTCTTTTCAGAGTCTTAAAAAAGTTTTTTTTTTTTTTTTGAGTCGAGTTCTGACTTTGCCATCCCACCTGGAATGCAGGGGCACCGTCATGTCTCCCTGCAACCTCGACCTCCTGGGCTCAGGCGATCCTTCATTCTTCCTCAGCCTCCCGAATAGCTGGGACTACAGACATGCCACTACGCCCAGCTAATTTTTCATTTTTTGTAGAGATGGGGTCTCACTATATTGCCCAGGCTGGTCTTGAACTCCTGGGCTCAAGCAATCCTCTTGTCTTGGCCTGTTAAAGTGATGGGATTATAGGTGTGAGCCATTGCACCTGACCCAGAGTCTTCACTGGAAGCCAAACACATACAGTCATATGCCACTTATGGCAAGGATACATTCTGAGAATTGTGTCATTACACAATTTCCTTGTTGTATGAATGGTGTAGTGTGTACTTACATAAACCTAGATGGTATATACCCTAGCACACACCTAGGCTATATGGTATAGCCTATTGCTCCTAGGCTACAAACCTGTGTCATGTTACTATATAGAATACCGTAGGTTACTGTGACACAATGGTCAGTAATTGTGTATCCAAACATAGAGAAGGTGATGTGTTGCATGCACTGCAACAACATTACAGTGGCTGGGATTTCACTAGGCAGTAGAAAATTTTCAACTCCATTGTAATCTTTTGGGTCCACCATCATATATGTGTTCAGGTGTTGACTGAAATGTTGTCATGTAGTGCATGTCTGTATGTGTTTTGTCTGTGGTTCCTGCTGAGTTTTGGACAGTGGAACTGATCTGCTGAGAGGAGTGTGCTTTCTGATCCACAGGATTAGGGTAGTGATCTCTGGTACTCAGAAATGATCATAGAAACAGCAAATGTTGGCAATGAGCAAATGTGTATTTGTTGAACAAATGTCAGAGATCAAAGAAGTCTTAGAGATTGTGTTAGTCATTCTTTAGTCAGTGAATGTTTACTTACCGCCTACTGCCTGTCTGACACTGTTTTAGAGGTACAGGGGTGAATATGGCAGACAAAATTGTTGCCCTTGAGCTTCATGATCTAGTTGGGGTGAGTTGTAGGGAAAATTAGGCAATAAACCTTGGATGATGAAGAGGAAGAGATTGTTAAATATACACAGAGGATGAGCATTACTAGTATAAGAAACAGCAAAAAAAAAAAAATTTGTGTGGCAATGTAGAGGCTAAAAAAAAGTGTAGTTGGAGCATAGAGGATGGAAAGGGACTGACCGAGGTGGGAACTAGAGAGAGGAGAGAAATAAGGCTAGAGAGGTAATCAGAGACTGTCAAGGGCCTTATAGGCTATGACAAAGATTCAAGAGTTTTGTTCTTTTTGTAAAGGGAAGCCATTCAAGGGATTAAAGCAGGGTAACATCTGAAGTATTGCTTTAAAAAAGATAATTTTAATTGCTTTATTGAGTATTGGCATTGTGGTAGGTGATAAGGAAGATGGGAAGGGCAGAATGGAGACTGTTAGGAGGCTGTTGCGTTGGTCCATGTGGCGATGATACAGATTTGGACTCAAGTTTTAGTGGAAATAGTGACGTATGGTCAATTTTAAGACATGTTCTGGAGGTTATCAAGACTTATTAATGGATTAGATGGGGTGTGTGATGGAAAGAGACAGATTTGAAGTAGTTCCTGGAGTTTTGACTTGGGCAACTGGATAGAGCCATTCACTATGACTTGGTGGGTGGGTGGCTGGAAATTTGGGTACAGGTTTGGGAGTGGAGATGGATTGGTAATAAGGATTTTTTCCCTATTAAATTTGAGATGGCTTTTAACAATCTAAGTGGAGTTGTTAAATGGTGGCTGAATATTTGAATTTACTGCTCAGGGAAGTGCTCTGAGTTGTAGGTACAAATTAGGAAATCAGCCGTATATAGATGGTATTTTAAAGCCATGGGATTAGATGGCATTGCTTGGTGAAAGAGCATTGAGAAGCGAAGAGGTTTTAGGAATATTTTGGAATGTAGTAGAGGAGGAGAGGAGCTGAGAAAGGAGATTGAGGAGTGTCAGTGAAAGGTAAGGTTAAGCACCATATTAGTATGATATCATTGAAGTCTTGGAAGTGAATGGTTAAAGGGAGAAAATCAAATCATAGCAAATGCTGCTGTTAGGTGGAGTAAGATAAATGCTTACTTAGGTAAGGTAAGGAAGTGAGGAGGTGAGAAAGTTAGAAGGAAGTTTTGCTGGCAAGTGAAGCAGAGAAATGTGACAGTAACTGCAGGGAGATGTGTAGTTAAGGGCAGATTTTTTTTTAAATTTTTTTTGAGTCGGAGTCTCACTCTGTCACCCAGACTGGAGTGCAGCGGCCGCTCCGCCACCGCAGCCTCGACCCGCTGGGCTCTGGCGATCCTTCCGCCTCAGCCTTCCGAGTAGCCAGAATTACAGGTGCGTGCTATCACGCCCGGCTGGTTTTTTGATTTATTGTAGAGATGAGGTCTCGCTGCCCAGGCGGGTCTCGAACCCGCGGGCTCAGGCAATCCACTCACCTCAGCCTCCCAAAGGCGTGGGATTACAGGCTGAGCCACCGAGCCCGGCAAGGGCAGATTTTTAAAAGGCATGTTTATGCCCATGAGAGTGATCTAGTATTAGAGAAGTAAAAATATATGATGCAAATGAGGCATCAAAGGTAAAAATTGTGGGAGTAAAGTTCTTGAGACAGCAAGAAGGATAAGAACTTGAAGCACTTCTTCTTTTGTTACAGGAAGGTTGGACAGAGTAGGAGTTACAGGTGTAAGGAGATTGGTTGATTTTAGTGGGGGAGGTGATACTTCTGTGTTTGTTTCTCTGTAAAGTATGTAGACAGGTAAGCAGGTACAAGTAAAGGGACAAACGTTTGTGGGCAAGAGAAAGTGAGGGTCACACACACAAATATTTTGGAGAATACAAAGTGATTTTGGGGGGGAGGAATGAGAGGGGGTAGTTGTAATAGGACTATAATAGTGTCATTGAGTGCCTGATTTAGAGTTGTAGTTACATAGCCATACTGAATCTAGGCAGCACAACTATGTGATTTTCCCCTAGCAGTGTTTAGCTTCTTGGATATAGTCATGGAGTAATTAGATAGTTGGGTTTAACAAAAATTGAGTTTTTCTAGATAAGTTAAATTGAGAAAGAAAGGGATAAGGGAGTTGTAATTCAGTCCTTGCATTTTATGATGAGGATCCTGTGATGAATACTGCCTAAACACTCGAATATTTTTGAATGAATAAGAAAAAATTTGGATTTTCCTAAAAAATACTCATTTAACATTGAGGCTGTATTATACAATTGGATTACTTTGTGATTTATATACTCTAAATATCTAATTTTAATCTGCTTCTGGGTTTGTTATTTTGTTTCTACTTAGCAGTAGCTGTAATGTGATCTTCATTCCTTTTTTTTTTTTTAAAGGTCTGTCTATGATGGTGAGGAACATGGACGATTCATGGAGAAGCTTGAAACTCGCATCCGCAATCATGACAGAGAAATTGAAAAAATGTGTAACTTTCATTACCAGGGCTTTGTGGACTCCATAACTGAACTGCTGAAAGTGAGAGGAGAAGCTCAGAAACTCAAAGTAAGTAGGCTCTAAGTGACATTTGTTTCTCTGTCCTGGCCTGAGGTTTGGTTAGCATTAAAGGATTATGGACTACAATGAATAGCACATATTTGTAGTAAAAATTTTTGTGTAGTAAGAAAGAAATTTATAGTGAAATCTAGCCAACTGAAATTATGACTTTTTGGCTAAAAAGAATACCCTTTTAAGTCATGGTTTAATTGAGATTACTACTTGTGGATCAGTAACTGTTTCTTTTGAATAGAAACATGGTTGGACTCAGTTTGACATGAGTCATCTGCTTTCTTGTGGGATAAAATCTATCACGGTAGGATGACAAAATTTTAGGGCATTGTGTAGAATTTTTTGTTGCTTGGCACCTAGACCAAAAGGAAAAACATCAGTTCTTGTAGAGGGTCTTCTACTAAAGCATGAATGTTCTTTCTTGATGTGTAATAGACTAAGGTTCTGGAAGGAGGCTGGTTACATTGACCTGGTCCCAGGCACAGCAAATTCACTTATCTTAGATAACTCACTTTGCTTATTGGTTTTAAATATAATTATTTCACTAAGCTCTTCTGTTATTTCTAACTATTTACAGTAGTTTAAACAATTTTTTATATAAATACTCCTCACATGATCTGTAAGTAATAACAGTTTTATTTTCTTATTTCCAGTCCTATGCTTTTAATTTTTTTCTTATTGGAATTTGAGTTAAAATTCCAAAAAGATTTTTCCTAGACATGGGACTAACTTGACAGTGAGTGTAAAATTCATCTAAAAGAGTATATTGATAAGAAAAGCAAAGAATCAATTTTTACTAGGGGGCAAAGTGGGCTATCAGGTATTACATTCTAAAGCTATAGTAAATTAAAAACTCATCCGACCACAAAACATAAGGAAACTATCAAATTTCTGAATTTATTTTCTTTAGTATGAGTTTTTGTGTTTTGCTACAGAAATGCTATGTTTATGTAGTGCTATCCTAGTCCCCAAATGTTATACAACACATAATATGTACCTTATTATCTTTATAAAATTTCTGAAATTCCCAAGTCCAAAACTCATTGGGTTCTAAGGTTTTATAAAAGAATTTATGAACCTGTACAACAGTATTCAGTCATCTTAAGAAATAGTATATTGCCAGCACAATTAAATCTCTCTTTTGTACCCCTTTCAGTTGCTTTCTCTACCCAAGAGGTAATAAGTCTTTTTTTTTTGAGTTGGAGTCTCACTCTGTCACCCAGACTGGAGTGCAGTGGCCGCTTCTGGCTACCACAGCCTCGACCTGCTGGGCTCCGGTGATCCTTCCGCCTCAGCCTTCCAAGTAGACAGAATTACAGGCATGTGCTACCATGCCTGGCTGATTTTTTGATTTATTGTAGAGTTGAGGTCTCGCTGCTCAGGCAGGTCTCGAACCCGCGGGCTCAGGCAATCCACTCACCTCAGCCTCCCAGGGGCGCGGGATTACAGGCTGAGCCACCGAGCCCGGCTTGGTAATAAGTCTTTAGATTTGTTGTTAATATTCTTTAGTGCGTAACTACTTTAATTTAAAGTAAGTTATATTTCTTTCTCATTTAACATATCAAAATTGACTTCAGAGGAACTAAAGAGATAAATATAAAACATAAAATCATAAAGGAACTAGTAGAAAACGTAGGTGATTATTTTTTGGGAGTATGGCATATATTTCTAAACAAGAAAGAAAACATTGGTAGTTATGTAAACATTAAAATGAGATAATCTATTCTACATATAAGTTAAAAGTTAAAAGGCAGATAAAAATGCTCACAAATACATATGACAAATTATTGATATTCTTAATGTATAAAGAGAAAATGTGGACAGTTTAATAGAAGATTGAAAAGTACACGTTAACATATAGTTTATGTAAGAAGAAATACAGGGGAACTCTACAGCTTAGAAATAATAAAAGGAATCCAAATTTAAGCAGTAAGATTTAAAACCCCACATGGTTTTAGGATTTATTCTAAGGCTGTAGGTACATGTACAAGGATGTTCATATGTTGTGTTGCTTGTTTGTTTGTTTATTTATTTATTTACTTTCTGAGTTGGGATTTTCACTGTGTCACCCAGGCTGGGGTGCAGTGGCATGATCACAGCTCACCAAAGCCTTGACCTCCCTGGCTCAGGTGATCCATTTGCCTCAGCCTCCCAAGTAACAGGGAATATAGGCATGCACCACCATGCACCACCATCCGGCTAATTTTCTGACTTTCTGTAGTGATGAGGTCTTGCTATGTTGTCTTGGTTGCTCTCTAGCTCCTGGGCTCAAGCAGTCCTCCTACATCAGCCTCCCAAAGTATTGGGATTACAGATGTGAGCCACTGTGCCTGGCCATGATATATATATGTTGATAAGAAAAGCAAATATATATATATATATATATATATTTTTTTTTTTTTATAATAGATAAAACTTAAAAATATGTCTAAAATAATTTAATAGAGAACTGTTGAAAGAAATTATGGTGCATCTATTTCAAAGCATAATAAATTGTAATATATTATAGAGAATATTTGACATGGCAAATATTAGAAATATTTGCTTACTATATAAAGCTGATTAAAAAGTCTCAACAGTGTGATCCTATTCTTATAAGCTAAATCTGCATATACTTTATATGTAAATAGATGAGCATTAAAAAGATTGGAAGACTTTATACCAAAATGTTATCAATAATCCTGGATAATTTATAATTTTAATGTTTTTATCAGTATCTTTTCCTTGTATTATGTTTCCTGCAGTTTTAAATGAAATTTTGAATATTTATTGGAAAATTTAGTGTTATAGTATACACACTAAAACAAAATTTTCATTCAGTGTGGGAAAATAATAAGTTGAAATCCAGGTTAAATAATGATGAGGACCTAAAATGAAGGAGATGGTGAGGAAGGGGCAGATTGCAGAGATGCTTATGTGATAAAGTATTTCATAAGTCTGGAATAGAGCCCATGACTTCCAGGTTTCTGGTTTGGATGACTTAGTAGTTGGTAGTGCTGGCCACTCAAACGTAGAATAAAGTGAGGGCCAGAATCCCATGAAAAGTTTAGATCTTCTCCCTAAAAAATGTATACATACTTGAGAATGTAAATTTAGAACAATTCCCAGTGACTTCACAGAGAAACCCACAGAGTGATCCCTCTACGGCATTGGTCACCAACCTTTTTGGCATCAGGGACTGGTTTTGTCGAAGACAATTTTTACATGGGTGGGGGTAGGGACGAGGCTTTAGAGGCTGGACGTGCAGTCAAACCTCACTGTTAATGTTAATATGTATTTGCTGCCACTTCCTAGCTCTAACATTATTGCCTCAGGTGCACTTCAGATCATCAGGTGTTAGATTCTCATAAGGAGTCTGCAACCTAGAGTCCCCCACATGCACAGTTCATCGTCGTGTTCCTGCTCTTATGAGAATCTAATACCTTCGCTGATGTGACAGCAGTCTGAGCTCTGCTGCCTGCTACTCACCTCCTGCTTTGCGGACTGGTTCCCTGGTTCCGGATGATACCAATCTGCACCTGGGGGCTGGGGACCCCTGCTCTAGGGCATGCTTTCCAATCTTTTTCTTGTCAAGACACACGTAGAATGAGATATTTGAATGGCAGGCATATAGGTATAAGCTAAAGGAGATTTGGAGTTTGTTGAAAAAAATCTTTACATTTTCATTATGTATTATTATGATAAGAAAAATAAAATAAAGAGTAATAGGGTATATTAAAACTTTATAAAATTAAAAACATCTTTTCCTTATTTTAAAATGAGAAACTTAAAGTTGCTACCATGAAGTAACTTCTACGTTTTTTTTTTTTTTTTTTTTTTAGTTGGAGTCTCACTCTGTCACCCAGATTCAGTGGCCACTCCTGGCCACCACAGCCTCGACTTGCTAGGCTCTGGCGATCCTTCTGCCTCAGCCTTCCAAGTAGCTGGAACTACGGACGTGAGCTACCATGCCCAGCTCATTTTTGATTTGTTGTAGAGATGAGGTCTCTCCAAGTTGCCCAGGCAGGTCTCGAACCCATGGACTCAGGCAATCCACTCACCTCGGCCTCCCAAAGCGCTGGGATTACAGGCTGAGCCACTGAGCCCAGCCTGTAACTTCTTAAATATTCAGTTTTATGGTTAAAATGACTACATGCAATTGTAATCAATGTAGTCAAGACTTTTAAAATGATGAACTCTTTTAATTCTTTATAAGCACTGTTCAAGGGAACCTTTGCTCAGAAGTAGGTGCTTAAAAAAATTGAACTATTCCTATATATTAAAAAATGTATACCACTTAAAATTTTTTATTTTATTTTAAAGTTGTGGGGGTCACTTGAAACTATATTAAAGCATATTAATAGTGCTTCCTTGTATTGATTAGTTCACACGTTTATAATCCTGAAATTTTGTGAGCTAATCAGCCTTGGATGGACAAATATATCTGAAATGAGCGAAAACAAAAGATACGGGGTCTCCTGCCAGTAGCTACATATGCTGTTTGTCCTCACTCAGCCATCCCAGCTTCCCATACTCATCTTGGGTTATTCTTTTCTGTGCTCTTTATTCACTGTATCCCACATTTCTCTTATAGTTTCTTAGGGCCCTGGTCCATGATTGGCAGCAGAATGCTTTGTCTCTGGTTATTGAAGTAGTCTTGTGGTGGAATACCTCCTTGACAAGGTAGTACTGACTATTGCCCATAGTGCTCACCAGTTGCTTATATCACTTGCTGGTTGGTACTCATCTTTTCTTTCTCTTACTTCCCTCCCTTTCCTTCAGATTGTTTCAAGTTGCAAATTTCTTCAACTTGCTCAGGATGTCCCTGAAGGAATGCCTGAACTAGAGGTTACTAATTTAGGGTACTAGACTGTTTCAGGCTCCACCCAGTGAAAGGATTATTGTCCAGCAGCACACCTGGGAGGCTGTGCTCCAGGAAAATCCATTTGACCTAGGTTAAGAACCTATGAAATGTAGAGTTTCATGAACTCTAGAAAAGAATTTAGAAAATGGAAAAGTTTAAGTATTTTAACTTAGTAGTTAAGTATTTCCTACTGTCAATACTATTTCAACATAAAAATGAAAAGAGACTATACTCTTGGATGCCCATTTTTAAAAATCACAGCATAGCATGTACTATGAATATAGCATTTTGTGTGTGTGTGTGTGTGTTTGTGTATGTGTGTGTGTATGTGTGTGTTTATGTATATATGTACATATATATACATGCATAGTTGAATCAAAAGTAGTATCCTGACATTTGGCATAGTGTTTTTTTCATTGTTATGTGTTAAAATAATTATTGAATTGTATTGAAATAGTTATTTTTTTTTACTAGAGCATTGGTTAGGTTTCTGTGGATATGTGTTATTACCATGGTCTGTATGAAATAAATGTTGTGTACCTTGATCAGTATTTTTAATAAACACTAAAATTAAATAGAATAGAATCAAATAGAAAATACAAATGCATTACATGTAGTTAGGATAAACATTGTTTCTTGAAAATTGTATCAATTTGTGTGTGTGTATGGTTGTGTGTGTGTGTGTGTGTTTCCATATATTTGTGTACTGAGTTGCACTGGAAAATGTATTTTTTTATGAGTTTAAGGTTAAAAAAAAACATGAGAAATGGTGCCTTCATAAGGTAACCAAAGCTACTGTAGTAGAGACAATGATGCTGAATTTAGGAGTATTTAGGCAGGGTTGAATTTTAGGAGATCTTCAGTTTAGTATAAAAACTCATCGCTTATTGAATTGCTACTGTGAGGGGGATAGCACTATCACTCAACACAGCCCACACCATTTTTCTTCATATTGTTTGGAAGCTTTTTCTTATACTGAGCTGCATACTGTTTTCTAATAACATGCACCTATTGATATGAGTAATAAGCTCCATTTTTAAGGAGCCACTTTTCTTCTAATAACTCTTCATATTATTTGAGAGCAGCCATTGCTCAGTTATGCTGTACAGTATTTAGGGTCCAGGGACAGTGTATGTATAGTATCTTCAGATTAGTATTTTTTACCTCTTTGGGCTAAACATGCCTTCATCTGTTTTTTATGTGGTGTAGCTTTGACTCCTTTCCAAACCCGTCCACATCTAATCATGCTTCAACTGTCAGTGCCCTTCTTAAAATATGGCATCTGAATGTAATTCTCATAGTGTGGTCTTACAACCTTACTATCTCATTTATTCTAGACTTGGTATCAGCAAACTCTGTCTTGTTGGCCAAATCCAGCTTGTCTCCTGTTTTTGTAAATAAAGTTTTATTAGAACACATCCATTCCCATTCATTTACTTTTTTTTTTATCAACATTTTTTATTACGATATTGTGGGGTACAGTTAAGGGTTAGGTATACAATTATGTTTCATTCAGGTACCCTGTTGATAAGAGGTGTTTCCCCGTCCCCAGACAGATATTTGCTAGTGTTAATCCCATCTCCCTCCCCCCCCATAGTTTCCCAGTACCGTCAGTCATTTTCTTATAGTATTACATTGGATGTTCAAGGTCCATTATATGAGTGAGAACATGTGATACTCGGATCCTTGTTTCTGTGAGAGGTCATTCGCTATTATAGACTCTAGTTCCATCCAGGTTGCTGTGAAATTCATGATTTTGTTCTTTTTTATGGCTGCGTAGTATTCCATTGTGTATATGTACCACATTTTTTTAATCCAGTCCTTTTTTGATGGGCAGCACGGTTGCTTCCAGGTTCTTGCTATTGTGAACAATGCTGCAATAAACATACGTGTGCAGGTAGCAGGTATCTTTTTTATAGAGTGATTTGAGTCCTTCAGGGTATATTCCCAGTAGGGGGATTGCAGGGTCATATGGGAGGTTGATATTTAGAGCT
>NW_007215077.1:0-987 GCF_000164805.1 Carlito syrichta
CTATTTTCAGCTTGAAATATCTTGTGGGCAATAGCAGTGGGAGAAGTTGGATAGGGAAACTGGATGAGATCATCTCAGAATCCTCCAAATCAGGATTAACCAATGCTATTTTGTTAGTAGACTTAAAATTAATTAGATAGTCAAACCATTGTAATGAAAAGTCATAATTTACATACAAGAATTTATTTGAATTTTTATTTAAATTATTCTTATCTCAGTTGGTTTACATTAATAGAATTTTCTACAGTTTTAGACTTTCAGGGTTTTTATTCCAACACAGTTTAATTAAATCTTGAAAAGATTTTTTGTTCAAATATAAATTCCAAGCCAATATAAGTTTCTAAGCAGAAATAAGAAAAAATTAAGCACTCTTTAAAAAGATAATGGTAAATATGCCGATTAAGCATGATATAGTTATAGAAGAAGCAGAGACTACTTGTACTACACAATTACTTGACTTTATACAAGGTCCCTAAATACTTCAAAGCTTCAACTTTCTCATCTATAAAATTGGATCACCTAATAATGGTGTTTGTGAAGAGTAAATGAGAGATATGGCCATGAAAGGGCTTAGATCACACACACACACACACACACACACACACACACACACACACTCCACACCAAACTCCTGCTACAGTTGTTCTGGTTCACTCAAGTTTCACTTTTCTTCATCCCATCAGGCTTGGAATTTGTGACATTAGACCGCTATGATGCCTAATTCTCAGTCCCCATGCAGATGTGAGAGAAAGAACTGTGCATATCCTTCTAATTGGGGTTAAAGATTAAGTCTAGGTATTTGATTGCATCCACCAGTTCTCTCTAGAACTTATAGTCCTATGTTTAAAGCATTGGTTGATACTACAAGGGAAAACACAATTTACGGCATCACTGGGTGTGTCCTAAATAGTCCTACCCCTTAAGAAAATGGTTCCAATTTTCTTATATCAGGAACCAAAAATGTGAAAGAACCAGCACATTTATGGA
>NW_007215078.1:0-680 GCF_000164805.1 Carlito syrichta
AATTTACATACAAGAATTTATTTGAATTTTTATTTAAATTATTCTTATCTCAGTTGGTTTACATTAATAGAATTTTCTACAGTTTTAGACGTTTCAGGGTTTTTATTCCAACACAGTTTAATTAAATCTTGAAAAGATTTTTTGTTCAAATATAAATTCCAAGCCAATATAAGTTTATAAGCAGAAATAAGAAAAAATTAAGCACTCTTTAAAATGATAATGGTAAATATGCCGATTAAGCATGATATAGTTATAGAAGAAGCAGAGACTACTTGTACTACACAATTACTTGACTTTATACAAGGTCCCTAAATACTTCAAAGCTTCAACTTTCTCATCTATAAAATTGGATCACCTAATAATGGTGTTTGTGAAGAGTAAATGAGAGATATGGCCATGAAAGGGCTTAGATCACACACACACACACACACACACACACACACACACACACACTCCACACCAAACTCCTGCTACAGTTGTTCTGGTTCACTCAAGTTTCACTTTTCTTCATCCCATCAGGCTTGGAATTTGTGACATTAGACCGCTATGATGCCTAATTCTCAGTCCCCATGCAGATGTGAGAGAAAGAACTGTGCATATCCTTCTAATTGGGGTTAAAGATTAAGTCTAGGTATTTGATTGCATCCACCAGTTCTCTCTAGAACTTATAGTCCTATGTT
>NW_007215079.1:0-768 GCF_000164805.1 Carlito syrichta
CACACACACACACACACACACACACACACACACACACACACTCCACACCAAACTCCTGCTACAGTTGTTCTGGTTCACTCAAGTTTCACTTTTCTTCATCCCATCAGGCTTGGAATTTGTGACATTAGACCGCTATGATGCCTAATTCTCAGTCCCCATGCAGATGTGAGAGAAAGAACTGTGCATATCCTTCTAATTGGGGTTAAAGATTAAGTCTAGGTATTTGATTGCATCCACCAGTTCTCTCTAGAACTTATAGTCCTATGTTTAAAGCATTGGTTGATACTACAAGGGAAAACACAATTTACGGCATCACTGGGTGTGTCCTAAATAGTCCTACCCCTTAAGAAAATGGTTCCAATTTTCTTATATCAGGAACCAAAAATGTGAAAGAACCAGCACATTTATGGAAGGCCCATTATTAGGGCAGTGATGGGAAGTTGAGTAATTGTAAAAGTTTATACTCTAATGATCAAATGCAGGGATTGTTAGCAAATGGACTTTGAGTACATCTGACATTCAAACAAGTTTTTTATATTGCTTAACAATACCAAATGAATGGGCTCAGTGCCTGAAGTAGGGTCTGAGGGCTTAAGTTCCAGACACTGACACAAAGTTATAAGTAACAAAGGAGAGGTTTATTAGCCAGATTCAGACATGGCCGGTGGCCACTTGCTGGATAATGAATTCCAAAGCAAGGGCTGCCAACTGCAACACAGGGCTGCCTTAAGTAGTTTAGACTTATATTCTAGTGGGCTAAAGATAGAA
>NW_007215080.1:0-719 GCF_000164805.1 Carlito syrichta
TTGTTGTTTAGCATTACCCACTGGTAGGAATTTTGATGATCTAAGCATGAAGTTCTGAGAATATGACTAGCATGGCTGACTCTAGGGATCCATTGTTCCCGTTTCTCACAGACTGTGGTTTCGGCTTTAAACTTAACACAGTTCAAACTCAGATCACATTTGGGAGCCTTATACATGAAACAAGCTTCTTTATAAGATTTAAAAATATATTTGTAGAATTAGTATATACATTTAGAGAGCTGTTTCCAGCTTTAGATGGTATAGATGGTTATCTAGGGTTACCAGAAATGGCCCAGCACGAACTTTGGGCTGGGCCACATTCCTAAGGGCCCAGCGTCCACTTTGGGCTGGGCTGCATTCTTTTAAACTGGTTCTTTAGTTACAATTAGTGTAAGTTTTTCTACTTATAATAGAAACTGAATTTATTTTATTCATAGAAAGTATTGTAGAATAGGTCATGCTCTGTGAGGGAATTATGTTAGTTCAAGCATGATCAAACATGATACTTTAAGATTTTATAAGAATACAGCTAACTTTAGAAATTTCATTGTTCCCACTTTCTACTAATTGCAGTTTTGGCTTTAGTACAATTATAGTTTGTATTTGGGTTTTATTTTAGAAGCTTTATTGCTGACGATCAGCCTTATATATCAGATTAGGAATTAGGAACTTTTATAGAATTAAGATAGATACATAAGGATTTTAGAATAGCCATTTTT
>NW_007215081.1:0-763 GCF_000164805.1 Carlito syrichta
ATTTAGGGTCTTGATTTCTCTTGTTTCAACCTGGGGAGGTTGTGTGATGTCAGAAAGTCCTCCATTTCATTTAAGTTTCCAAGTTTGTTTTCATACAGGTATATATAGTAATCTCAATAATCTTTTGTATTTCTTCAGGGTAATTGTGACTTCATCTTTTGCATTTCTGATTGTATTTATTTGGACATTTTCTATCTTTTTCTTAGTCATTCTAGCTAGGGGTCCATCAATCTTGTTTATCCTTTCAAAAACTAGTTTTTGGTTTCATTGATTTTTTTATGTTATATTTTTGTTGTCTATGTCCCAAATTTGAGCTTTTATTTTGGCGATCTGGATTCTTCTGCTGAAGTTAGGGTTTTGGTGGTCTTGCTTTTCCAGCTTCCTTAGGTGATTTTTGGGGGCTGTTAACTTGTGATCTTTTCATTTTCTTTATGTGTGTTCATAGAAAGATGAATTCCCCTCTTAGAACTGTTTTCATGGCATTATAGAGGTTTTGGTAAGATGTTTCTTCATTTTCACTTGTTTCAAAGTAATTTTTAATCTCTGTTTTGATTTCCATGTTGACCCAGGAGTTGTTCAACATCATGCTGTTTAGTGTCCATGTCTTTGTCGGTTTTTGGGGAACTTTGTTGTTGTTGATATTTATTTTTATTCCACTGTGATTTGAGAAGGGGCATGGCAGAATTTCAATCTTATGGAATTTTTTTATGCCTGATTCATGGCCAAGGATGTGGTAGATCTTAGAGTAAGTTGCATGTGGTGA
>NW_007215082.1:0-863 GCF_000164805.1 Carlito syrichta
CTTAAAGTCCCAAAGGAGGTGGTTCTCCAAGACTTGCTTGAGTTCTGTTGTAGCTCTCAACATCAGAGAAAACTCCCAACAATTGTTTCTAAGAGCACACAGAAAAGCTGCTGTCAATATCTGTCTATGCATCCGACTACAACTACCACCATCCGTCCTCTTCCTCTTCTACTTCCCAAACTTAGGGAAATTCCTTCACTGTCAAACTCTAAAGCCAGATCATTTAGAGAAAGAGGCTCTGGGAAATATAGTTCCTGCTTCTCTACATTGCAGGGAATTGGGAGCTCATAGTGGTGCTCAGTCGACAGCCCACAATTCATCACAATCCATCTTTGTCAACTCAGCATCAATACGCACGTGACACTCGCTTTGGGTCCAGGTGGTGTGCATAAAATGGAAAAAACAGGAGTCTATTAGTGAAAAAGTTTTTAGTGGAGACCGGAAAGGTGGTCAGGAAACTGTCTTGGAGACTTAAAGAGGGCAACTCGTGTTTTAGAGTAGCAAGACCACTTGTAAATGTGTGGTCTGTGGTAAAGTAACCTGGAAGTTAAAATGTGTCAATGAGCTTGTGGATTTGCCCCAAGGGATTTCCAAAAAGAATAAAGTACCAACTGACTTTTTTCTCTTTTTTAAATTAATTTAATTTAATTTTTTATTTTTAGCTGTGTATGAGTACTTTAGCTGTGAATCCAGACTTTCTTTTTTTTTTTTTGAAGAAATAAT
Organism: Carlito syrichta; assembly: GCF_000164805.1. Lineage (NCBI taxonomy): Eukaryota > Metazoa > Chordata > Mammalia > Primates > Tarsiidae > Carlito > Carlito syrichta. The sequence continues at coordinate 724 of NW_007215082.1, forward strand.
TGCACCTTTATTTTAAATTCCAAAACTATTCATTTCATGTGAGACATAAAATTTAAGCCACGTATATAAGCACAAAGACGAACATAGGTGCTCTCATTACTGACAAAATCGTGAACTATATAACATATACTTTTAAACCA
>NW_007215083.1:0-954 GCF_000164805.1 Carlito syrichta
CTATCTCAAGCAATCCATTTGCCTCAACTATCCAAGATGCTGGTACTACTACTGAACTACCTAAATTTTGTTAATGTTAGAGAGCAAGATACTGGCCCTTATTAGGTTAGTTAAAGTGTCAATTTGGAGAGATCCCTCATGAAGGTGAGGTACTGTCCTTTGCTATGTATGCATATTTTACACAAATGATGTGTCCACAAAGGCGGAAAAAAAAGAGAGAGAGAGAGAGAGAGAGAGAGAGAGAGAGAAAGAGACACGAATCCAGAAACTATGGATGGGTGGACATAACAGTAGACCACTCGACATCACTCCCAGTGTTTTTGCTCCCTTCGTTTGCATTTTTAAGTTCTATCAATTCAGAGTTATTTGTTCCACTGGGGGAAAGCTTCCACCAGGGGAACTGTAGGCATTTAATTCAACTTAAGCTCATCTGCTGCTAGGTTATTTTGTGATCTTCATGTCAGGAAAGCAGTAGGGAAATAAAGGAGCTCTCTTGCTCATAGTGTATTTCATTATGAAAATGAATGGGGACAATTGGCTCAGACATTAGGGCTAATCAGAGTAAATCCATGAACCATTTTACCTCTAAATGGAAAATGACAACTATCACAACCTGAAAAAGGTATGACACCAGGGTATCATGTAATCAGATAAGCCATTTAGACAAAAAATATTAGTTGAGGGTGAGGGAAATCTAAAATGAATGAAGGAGGGAGGAAAAATGAATATAGCCTTGGGATCAGCAAGGTTTCTGTGCACCTCATTAACCTTTCTATCTATACTTTTCCACTGAATTATGATTGATCACTGTCTTGAGAAAAAATGTTAGGTTGGCATAGACTTAGTGTAAAATACAAGTGGACAGAACAGTGCAAGGGATACCTGAAGCAGATACACATAGTGCTCTCTCCAAGTCCCTTTATGTCTCTTGTACTGCTGCTTGGCTTCTGATTT
>NW_007215084.1:0-1014 GCF_000164805.1 Carlito syrichta
AAATGGGAACTAAACCCTTGGCACACACACAGGGATAAGGAGGGGAACAACAGACACTGGAACTCTTAAAGAAGGGAAAGAGGGAAGCGTGAGGGTAAGAGTTGAAAAACTACCCACTGGGTGCCATGCTCATCACTTGGGTGATGGGCTCAATAGTAGCCCAACCTTACCATCATACAATATGCCATGTGACAAACCTGCATATATACCCCTTGGATCTAAAATAAAATAATAATTTAAAAAAAAAGAAAGCAGATTAGTGGTTGCCTGGGGTTGGGCAGTGACTTGGGGGTTTCGGCTAAGAGGTGTGGAGTTTCTTTTTGTGGGGTTGAAGATGTTCAAAATTGATTGTGATGATGGCTGCACAACTTTGTGAATATAGTAAAAACCATTGAAATATGTACTTTAAATAGGTGAATTGTATGGTTATGTAAATTATATCTCAATAAGGATGCTACCAAAACAACAAAAATAAATGAAGAAAGGTAAATAACTAAGAATGTTTAAAAAGGCCCTATTTTTAAACAGTCACACTGGGGGTTAGGGGTTCAAAATGTGAATTTTGGGGAGTGCAATTCAGTCCACAATAATCACAAAGAACTTGTATGTAAGGATTTAAAATGGTTTAAGAGAAAACATTTTTAAAAATCAGGTTCCAGGTGACTTGACACAAATCAAATATTCTATAGGAAAGATTAATGAAGATTTGAGTTGATTTAAGGAGACTTTAACACAGAAAATGCAGCATTATCTGAAAGTCTTCAAATGTCCTATTTTAAAGATTCTGAATCTCAAGATTTGATTCTGTTGACCAAATAAAATTGTTTTCTTCATTAGGTTTCCATTTTTTATTATGATGGAACAAATGCATTGGAAAGTCACAAAGTAAGCCTACAAATGATCCATCTACATGATAAAATGTTCAACTCATTTATAAAATAATGCAAATTAAAAGAAAAAGAAGAAACTCTTTCTCTTCTATTCTATGAACAAGCAACCAAGCCATTTGACCAC
>NW_007215085.1:0-823 GCF_000164805.1 Carlito syrichta
CCGGCTGAATAAGTCATTTTTGAATGAAATTGACAGATTATTACAATAAAAATAACAAAGATAAATTTGAGTCTATTTCTAAAAAAGTAAAGATACACAAGGTAACAATTACTGAAGCTAACAAGTCAGAGTGTTTAATAAAAATAAGTAAATGCTTTGATTCTTTAACATTGCATGCACTCATTTCCATAATGCCAAATCCCATGGGATTGGGATAATCCCATAGGTATTACCCTTGTGCTATGTATGTTGGTAGTTCATATCCTAGGAAGACACATATATTTTTTGATGAAGTGTTAATATCTATTCAAATCCGTTGCCCACTTATTATTGGGTTAATCTCTTATTGATTGTTCACAGTTCTTTAGACACTGTGGATGCAAGACTTGTATAAGATATGCGACTTGCAAATATTTTCTTTCACTATATGAAAAAATCTATATCGTTTATGTAAATCATATACACTATATGGTTTAACTTTTTATTCTCTTATCAATTCCTTTTGAAGTGTTGAAAATATTAAATTTGATGGGGTCCAATTTCCATTGTTTTTCTTTTCTATTAAGCTGATGTATACGTTTGTAGCATTTGTTCTTGGCATGGCAACACTATGGTGTTTGCCGTTTGTTTATTGTTTGGCATTTGCCATTTGGAATTACAATGGTATGCTTGTGAATAAACCTTGCATTTTGCAGATTTGAAAAAGTTAGCTATTTGTGGGTTAAAGAAGATGGAGTGTCAAGTGGAAAAAATGAACACTTCCAGATACATTCTTCTTTTTGAGATTAACAGAGCAGTAAAGGCAGCGGAGATGACTGAAGCG
>NW_007215086.1:0-687 GCF_000164805.1 Carlito syrichta
AACAAACAACCCCCATTATAAAGTGGGCAAAAGATATGAACAGACACTTCTCAAAGGAAAGACATCCCAGCAGCCAACAGACACATGAAGAAATGTTCAACCTCACTAATCATCAAGGACATGCAAATCAAAACCACACTGAGATACCATCTAACTCCAGTTAGAATGGCCATTATCAATAACTCAAAAAATAACAGTTGCTGGAGAGGGTGTGGGGAAAAGGAAACACTTCTACACTGTTGGTGGGCGTGTAAACTAGTGCAACCTCTGTGGAAAGCAGTGTGGCAAGTCCTTGAAGCTCTAAATATCGACCTTCCATATGACCCTGCAATCTCCCTACTGGGAAAATACCCTGAAGAACTCAAATCACTCTATCAAAAAGATACCTGCACACAAATGTTTATTGCAGCATTGCTCACAATAGCAAGAACCTGGAACCAACCATGCTGTCCATCAAAAGAGGACTGGATTAAAAATTGTGGTACATATACATGATGGAATACCACGCAGCCATAAAAAAGAACAAAATCATGAATTTCGCAGCAACCTGGATGGAACTAGAGTCTATAATACTGAGTGATCTCTCACAGAAACAAAGATCTGAGTATCACATGTTCTCACTCATATAGTGGACCTTGAACATCTACCTCAATACTATAAAAAAAGGACTGACAATGGTGGGAAACT
>NW_007215087.1:0-1098 GCF_000164805.1 Carlito syrichta
AAGAATAAATATCACCACCAACAAAATTTTCCCAAAACCCACAAAGATATGGACACTAACAGCATGATGTTGAACAACTACTGGATCAACACAGAAATCAAAATAGAAATTAAAATATTCCTGGAAAAATGAAAACAATGAAACATCTTAACAAAACTTCTAGGATATCATGAAGGTAGTACTGAGAGAAGAATTTATATCTCTATAAATCCATGTCAAGAAAATAGAAAGATAACAAGTTAACGGCCTAATAAATCAGATAAGGCAAATGGAAAGGCAAAGATTTAAAAATCCCAAACTTCAGCAGAATAATCCAGATCACCAAAGTATAAGCCTAAATATGTGATATAGAAGACAAAAATATCATAGAAAAAAAATCAATGAAACAATAAGTAGTTTCTCTGAAAGGATAAACAAGATTGGTGGACGCCCAGGCCAAATGACCAAGAAAAAGAGGAAAAAACCAAACAAACACAATCAGAAATGAAAAAATCAAGTCACAAGTGACCCTGAAGAAATATAAAAAATTATCAGAGATTATGTTGCACACCTGTATTGAATAAAAGTGATAACATAGATGAAATGAAAAATGTTCTGATATCACAACATCTACCAAAGTTGAAACAAGAAGAAATTGAAATCCTAAATAGACCAATAACAACCCAGAAAATTGACTATCTCATAAGAAAACTACCTACTAAAAAAGAAAGAAAGAAAATGCAAGCCCTGGACCAGATGGATTACCAGCAGAATTCTATGAAACATACAAGGAAAAACTAATACCAATCCTATTGAAAGTATTCCAGACAATCAGAAAAGTAGAGCTCTCCTCAAATCATTTTATGGAGCTAACATCATACTGATACCCAAACCAGGTAAAGATCCAACAACGAGAGAACTACACGCCAATATCACTGAAGAACAGAGATGTGAAATACTCAACAAGATTCTAGCAAATCAGATCCAACAATACATCTCAAAAATCAGCCACCACAAGAGCTCATTCCTGGACTACAGGGCTGGTTCAGTTTATGGAAGACTATAATGTAATTAAATACATCGACCAATTTAAAAACAAGAACCACTTGATTATATCAT
>NW_007215088.1:0-549 GCF_000164805.1 Carlito syrichta
TCTAATGATATAATCATGTGGTTCTTGTTTTTTACATCTGTTGATGTATTTAATTACATTAATGTCTTATGGATGCTAAACCAGCCCTGCATCCTGGGGATGAGGCCTACTTGATCATGGTGAATAATTTTTGAGTTATGTTGTTGGATCCGATTTGCTAGAATCTTGTTGAGAATTTTTGCATCTATGTACATCAGGAATATTGGCCTGTAGTTCTCTTTCTTTGTTGGGTCTTTGCCTGGTTTGGATATTAGTGTGATGTTAGCTTCATAAGATGATTTGAGGCGAGTTCTGTCTTTCTCAAGTACCTGAAATCCTTTCAGTAGGACCGGTACCAGCTCCTCCTTATATGTAGAATTCTGCCGGAAAGCCGTCTGGTCCCAGGTTTGTGTGTGTGTGTGTGTGTGTGGGTAGTTTTCTTATGATGGAGTCAACCTCCTGGGCTGTTATTGGCCGATGTAGTGTCTCTATTCCTTCTTGTTTTAACCTTGGGAGGTTGTGTGATGTCAGAAAGTCTTCCATTTCATTTAGATTTTTGAATTTGTTTCC
>NW_007215089.1:0-630 GCF_000164805.1 Carlito syrichta
GACTGGATTTAGAGCCAGGAATAATGGGATTGAGGGGAAGTAATGTCCCCCAGTGAGGGATGTGTCCCTGGCATTTGTTGGTGGAAGATCCTTGTTGCTGAGTTGGAGGTCCGGCCTGCTTAGGGCACATTACTCACCTCAGAGAGGAGAGCTGGCAGGAACCCAGTCAGGGAGCCTTGAGAACTCCCGCACCAAATCAGGGGCAGAAATTAGTGACGTTTGGACTGAAAAGTGCCAAATTGGAGGACCCTAACATGTGGGGTGGTGGGGGGAGGAAAACTGAGGGCAGAAGTTTTGCAGGAGAATGGATTTTTTTCTATCTTTATTTCATCTTTCTTTCTTTCTTTCTTTCTTTCTTTCTTTCTTTCTTTCTTTCTTTCTTTCTTTCTTTCTTTCTTTCTTTTTTATTTCTTTCTTTTTCTTTTTCTTTCCCCACTATGTTGTCCAAGAGGCTCTCAAACCGTCTAGCTTGGGCCATCCTCTCAGCCTGGGCCTCCCAAACTGCTGAAATCTGAGTCTTCCATTTGGTCAACATTTTGGTCTTCCTGCCTGGCCTTGAACTCTGGGCCAGAGGCAATACTCTCACCAAGGCATGCACTCAACCAAGTTTTTCTGATTTTTGCTTGGTGT
>NW_007215090.1:0-767 GCF_000164805.1 Carlito syrichta
CATACTCATAATATTTCCATCATTACTGGTTAAATCATGCTTATTATGGTAGCTCTAAATGACATTTCCTCTTTGCAATTATCTTTCACCCTCATATCAATTATTCAAACAGCTCCTTCACAGCACCTAGTATGTCACCCATCCAACCCTCCCCCATCTGCTTCATTTTTCACCTGTTTATTTGAGCTGTGCATTTTTAGGAGCATACTTATCTTGCAGTTATATCTTCTTTCAGTTTTAGATTTTCTTTTTTTTAAAATTGGGGTCTCACTCTTTCACCCAGGCTGGAGTGCAGTGGCATGATCACGGTTTACCACAGACTTGACCTCCTGGGCTCAGGCGATCCTACCTCAGCCTCCCAAGTAGCTGGGACTACAGGCATGTCACCACGCCTGGCTAGTTTCTTCATTTTTCTGTGGAGATAAGATCTCACTATGTTGCTCAAGCTAGTCTTAAATTCCTGGGCTCAGGCAATCCTCCTATCTCGGCCTCCCAAAGTGTTGGGATTATAGGAGTGAGTCACTGCACCTGGCCAATGTCTTCTTTCATTTTTTTTTAAAACATTGCAACAGATTAGCCCCGTTTTTGCTCTGGTTATTATTTTCATTGCTTATCTTCATTGTGTAGTCACTTCTTCCAAAAACATATTTCTCAGATATATCCTTTATAAGAGACCCACTACCTCTGCCAGTTTCCACTTACTCACCCAAACTACCCCTAGTACATTTACATTTGTTTCATACAGATGTATCAGGATACCCTAAATA
>NW_007215091.1:0-823 GCF_000164805.1 Carlito syrichta
TCTTAGCTCTCAAAGGTCCATTTCATTATTTTTAAAGTTTCTATTTCTTTTATTATTAGTTTTTTCTTTAAATTTTTGAGATATTTATAACAGTTGCTATAAAATAACCTGTGTTATTTCTGCTTCTAAATATTGCCTGGTATTTCTTCTACTTAAATGAGTCATATTATTTGTACTCTACCCACTTAGTAATTTTTTTACTGAACCCTAGAGATCATAAATGTTATGTCACCTGCAAAGCCTGAATATCTGCTATCTGGCCCTTTACAGAAAAAGCTGCTGAGGCCTCCCCTGAATGCACAGAACTCTGGTGCGTCTTTCCTGGTCCTTTTCTCCTTTCCACCCCATTGACACTCTCATGTATATAACGTGTGTCTTTCCAACTCATGTTCTGTGTTTGTTTACATATATGTGAATCTGTGATAAGCATAGTACTTTGTGATGTTTTAAAATTTTAAATAAATGGTACTATGCTATCGATTTAACAATGTTTTTAAGTTTCTCTCTACCAACACCACGTTTTTGTAATCACTCCACATGGCTGCAAGCTTCGTTCCTTCAGCCTGCTGCCTGGTATTCTGTCATAAGTGTGACCCACATTTACACACCCACACTCATATCGGGGGCTTCTTGGTTACCTCCAACTCCTCACTACCACAGATAATACTTCGAGGAATGAACATCCTTGTGCATGTTTCCTGTGCATGTATATGGGTGTTTCTCTGAGTTGTGTACTCACAAATAGTGGCGCACACACCCATTTGCACTAAGTGCTACCTCACTGCTCTCCAAAATTGGTTGTGCCAGCTTGCACTCACACGAG
>NW_007215092.1:0-670 GCF_000164805.1 Carlito syrichta
GTTCTGTGTTTGTTTACATATATGTGAATCTGTGATAAGCATAGTACTTTGTGATGTTTTAAAATTTTAAATAAATGGTACTATGCTATCGATTTAACAATGTTTTTAAGTTTCTCTCTACCAACACCACGTTTTTGTAATCACTCCACATGGCTGCAAGCTTCGTTCCTTCAGCCTGCTGCCTGGTATTCTGTCATAAGTGTGACCCACATTTACACACCCACACTCATATCGGGGGCTTCTTGGTTACCTCCAACTCCTCACTACCACAGATAATACTTCGAGGAATGAACATCCTTGTGCATGTTTCCTGTGCATGTATATGGGTGTTTCTCTGAGTTGTGTACTCACAAATAGTGGCGCACACACCCATTTGCACTAAGTGCTACCACACTGCTCTCCAAAATTGGTTGTGCCAGCTTGCACTCACACGAGTGCCACATGAAAATCGCTTTTTCCTCATCCTTTCCAGAATTTTGTATTATCCAGCTATATTATTTTCCTATTGCTCTGTAACAAATTACTAGAACATTAGCAGCTTAAAATAATGCAATTTTTACAGCTCTGGAGGTCAGAAGTCCGAAATGAGTCTTACTGAACTGAAATCAGACTGTTAGAAGGGCTGCATTATCTTCTGGAGACTCTAGGGAGAATCCGTTTTCTTGCCTTT
>NW_007215093.1:0-626 GCF_000164805.1 Carlito syrichta
GGTTGTGCCAGCTTGCACTCACACGAGTGCCACATGAAAATCGCTTTTTCCTCATCCTTTCCAGAATTTTGTATTATCCAGCTATATTATTTTCCTATTGCTCTGTAACAAATTACTAGAACATTAGCAGCTTAAAATAATGCAATTTTTACAGCTCTGGAGGTCAGAAGTCCGAAATGAGTCTTACTGAACTGAAATCAGACTGTTAGAAGGGCTGCATTATCTTCTGGAGACTCTAGGGAGAATCCGTTTTCTTGCCTTTCCTAGCTTCTGGAACTACGTGCATTCCTTGGGTCATCACGGCTTCCTTCCATCTTCAAAGACAGCAGTGGCCAGTCAATTCTGTCTCACCTTAGATCGTTCTGACAGTCTTTTGCATCCCTCTGTCACATTATGAGGACCTTTTTGATAACATTGGGCCCACCTAGATGACCATCTCTGTCTCAGTCAGCCAAATAGCAACCTAGTTCCACCTGCAACCTGCATCCACTTTTGTCATGTTGCCAAACATATTCACAGGTTCTAGGGGTTAGAATGTTGATATCTTTGGGGGGTCATTTTCCTGCGTGCCACACCAACTTTCTAATTTTTGTCAATCTGTAAGGTATCTCCATGCAGTTAACATG
>NW_007215094.1:0-704 GCF_000164805.1 Carlito syrichta
CCATAACCAGAAATCAGTTTCAGAACAAAGAAAAAGGGAATATGTCAAGAAACTCCTGATCTAACTACTCCTGCACGCATGCTACTTAAAATGTGAAATACACCTAACAGCCAGCAATAAGTAGATCCTTGTAACTCAGTGCAGTCGACCTTAGGCACCCTCGGGGGACTGGTTCCAGGACACCTGCGGATAACAAAAGCTGCAGATGGGCCTGGCCAGTGGCTCACACCTGTAATCCTAGCACTTAGGCAGAGGCGAGCGTATTGCCTGAGCCCAGGGATTTGAAACTAGACTGGGAAACGTGGCAAGACCTCGGCTCTACAATAAACCAAAAAATTACCTGGGCATAGTGGCATGCACCTGTGGTTCCATTTATCTGGAAGACTGAGGCAAAAGGATCGCCTGAGCCCAGCAAGTTGAGGCTGCGGTGACCATGGGCACTCCAGCCTGGGCGACAGAGTGAGATGCCAACTCAAAAAAAAAACAACCAAAAAACCAGATGTTCAAGTTCCTTGTGCAAAACGGTGCTGTGTTTGCATACAATCTATGCACATCCCTCAGTATACTTTAAGTCATCTCTGGATGATTTAAGTATATGTTGATTTATGCCTGTACCCAAAACAATGTGAATGACATGTAAGAGTCGATGTACTGTATTTTTTTTATTTGAATCATTTTCTATTGCTGTATTGTTACTTTTACTG
>NW_007215095.1:0-858 GCF_000164805.1 Carlito syrichta
ACTTGCCACTTATGAGAGTAATGGTAGGACAGTGCAGTTGGGAGAGAGATGGAAATTCTATCTTTAGCAACATGTCCTCTAGTAAGAATCCACAATTCTTTCGTTAACCCTAAATTCCCAATATCGACCTACAGATATGTGTACAGCAAAGATAGCAAATCTCCAAAGTAGCTAGTATTTGCAGAAGCTGAAACAGGGCACGTCCACTCAGCATGAGCAGAAAAGTACAGAAGCCCAGTACCTGTGGCAGCCTTCCTTCGAGGGCTGGCCTCAGCATCTCATGTTAGCTACTGAGGGTGTAAAGTCTTTCCATAAATATACTACTTTTAATTTCATAGGAGAAGTTTTCAAGACCCAAAAGAATGAGACGAGAGGGATGAATTTTTAGACACCACATCACTTTGGGAGATCTCCCTTCATCAATCAGCACCGAGGCATTCAAATGGTGGATAATCTCCCTCCACCAACAGCAACTCACAGGAATTTACAAAACTTCTGCTGGGCTTAGGGAGTCATAGTAGGATCTGGAAAAATCATCCTTTTCATATGCAAATTCCCAAATGCATTCCTCAACCAAATGGAGTTTTTAAAATGTATCGGTGTTCCTGCTCCTCTTCATTAGTAAAATTCTCAAAAGGTTATTCAAAATGTTATGCACAATGTTTACGTCTGTATAAACACAAGAGCAATACAAATGTAGAATTTTTCATGAAATGCATCAATGTTGTTTCATGTATCATTCATTTGTATTGGTGAGGTATCTGTGTGGCATAAATAATCATAATAAATATGATTATTCTTTTTACTGTTGAGTTTATTACAATTTGAGGCTACCATGAGTCAATAGTGTGAGCATCT
>NW_007215096.1:0-747 GCF_000164805.1 Carlito syrichta
CTCACAGGAATTTACAAAGCTTCTGCTGGGCTTAGGGAGTCATAGTAGGATCTGGAAAAATCATCCTTTTCATATGCAAATTCCCAAATGCATTCCTCAACCAAATGGAGTTTTTAAAATGTATCGGTGTTCCTGCTCCTCTTCATTAGTAAAATTCTCAAAAGGTTATTCAAAATGTTATGCACAATGTTTACGTCTGTATAAACACAAGAGCAATACAAATGTAGAATTTTTCATGAAATGCATCAATGTTGTTTCATGTATCATTCATTTGTATTGGTGAGGTATCTGTGTGGCATAAATAATCATAATAAATATGATTATTCTTTTTACTGTTGAGTTTATTACAATTTGAGGCTACCATGAGTCAATAGTGTGAGCATTCTATATAAGTTATAATGAATTAATGAAAGAACTATAACACTGATGAGGAGCAAATTACCAGATGCTGACTTTTTAAAACCAAGAAATGTACACATTTAGGGTATTCCCTAGGACTATGCACGACTTATGCAAACTGCCTTCTGGCACATGTGAGGTAGAAATTAACACCAAATAAGTGTGGAAACTATCACCAAATACAATAGCATCCTATTATTGGAACCCAAAACATAAATACACTATGACAGATTGAACTACATATTGGCTTGAAAGCATCAGCTTTCTCTGTATGAAAGCTTACTGCCATGGAATTTGCAGTTCCTTCCATTAAAGTGGGCATATTTCTCACCCACTGATGTTGAGCTT
>NW_007215097.1:0-735 GCF_000164805.1 Carlito syrichta
TGATCAGTGGGATAATTGCGCGTGAATTTGACCAAACTCAAAAATAGGGTTTGTCTCTTGTGCTTGGCCATCACTAGCAGGATGCAAGACAGGTATAGCCCACAGGAGCCTCCTTGTTACTCAGAGCCAAACTCAAATAGCCTAGATCTATGAACTTTCCTTCAACCTACAAATGTGTGAGAAAAAAGGAAGAGACCAAATATTTAAGCGGTAAGAGCTGACTGATAAAAATGCATAGAAGAAGTTAATGGTGGGTCTGCCTGGAGGGTAGAATTACTGGAAATTCTTGTTTCCTTCTTTGTCTTTTCTGTGTTTTCTAAATTTACTGTAATTAGTGTGTCAGTAAAGAATATGATGCCATGGTCTTTGATGGTCTTAAGTGAAGCAGAACTAAAAAGGCCACTGAAAAAAATGTTAAGGCTTTTTCCTGTATTATTTCCAAAGGGCCCTGCTGCATTCCTAGAATACAACCTTTTGAAACATGTGTGCAATGACATCCTAATTCCATGTTTATGCTATTTTCTAGGATTCAAATAACCACAGTGATAAGCTAGATTTATTATTCTGAACCTGAATCATGTGCCCACCACTAACTGTTGAACTTTGAGTTAGAAAACTATTTTCAGTGCTGATTTCATGGGGTGGAGGAATGGATTGAGGTGGTCTTTCGGAGAAAACCTAGAAACTTAAATCAAGATTTTCAAATACACACCCAGACTAAAATGTTATACTTTG
>NW_007215098.1:0-747 GCF_000164805.1 Carlito syrichta
GGGAGAGATGCGTTTCTAATAGGAGAAAAGATCCAGAGAGTGGGAAGTTTATAGTCATACAATTTTTTTCTCATTAAAGGAAAATTTACCTATTTCATATTGTTTGAAATTTTATAAAATATAGCATTTACCTTTTATTTGTGTGCTTATAACTAATTAATGAAAGAATGATAGCACTACTGAGGGCCAGTCTTCTATCTTCACACATATTTATCTAAAATAATTCAATAATATATGTTTATAAATAATATAAACACTATATATATACATTTTTCAGTTCAAAATTTCGTAAGTTAGTAATGCATTCTCTAATGAATACAAAAATGCTGGCTTACTATATTTGACCTATTGTTACTAAGTATTTACAAATTGTAACCCATTTTGTTTTTCAAGATTTAATTCCTAAGTCTGCAATTACCTTAATGCTTACTTTACACAGGGAAGAAACTTCCAAAATATAAAAACAAAAAGTTAATTGCCCTTTAGGGCTTCTCTTTTAACCAATATGAGTATGATTGTCAGGACTAAAAAACATTTGTTTCATGACCATATGTGGTCCCAGGGAAATATTAGTCAGGATGGGTCTTATGAAGCTTATGGCTTGAGTGTGGAAGTTCTTTGATCTGAAAGACACATCCTTCAACCCAGTTACACAGAATTGCATAATTTAACAACGTAATTTTCAAAAATGTTTCGAGGGTTTTGAGCAGGAAGCAGAACATATCAAGTACAATCTAACAAGGGAGG
>NW_007215099.1:0-829 GCF_000164805.1 Carlito syrichta
AAATAATTCAATAATATATGTTTATAAATAATATAAACACTATATATATACATTTTTCAGTTCAAAATTTCGTAAGTTAGTAATGCATTCTCTAATGAATACAAAAATGCTGGCTTACTATATTTGACCTATTGTTACTAAGTATTTGCAAATTGTAACCCATTTTGTTTTTCAAGATTTAATTCCTAAGTCTGCAATTACCTTAATGCTTACTTTACACAGGGAAGAAACTTCCAAAATATAAAAACAAAAAGTTAATTGCCCTTTAGGGCTTCTCTTTTAACCAATATGAGTATGATTGTCAGGACTAAAAAACATTTGTTTCATGACCATATGTGGTCCCAGGGAAATATTAGTCAGGATGGGTCTTATGAAGCTTATGGCTTGAGTGTGGAAGTTCTTTGATCTGAAAGACACATCCTTCAACCCAGTTACACAGAATTGCATAATTTAACAACGTAATTTTCAAAAATGCTTCGAGGGTTTTGAGCAGGAAGCAGAACATATCAAGTACAATCTAACAAGGGAGGTTTATAGTTAAGCATATAATGCTAATAGTAGAAACTAAAAATGCTGAGAGACACTTTCAGAATTTTTTTAAATTTCCTTTTGACAGTATAATTCAATAGTGGAAAATACTACGGTCTTATTCTGTATACCCTAGTTTGTCACTTTTCATTGAGATCATTCTTTTTATTGAACAAAAGCTAACACTTAAATAAAGAATCAATTTTGGACAACATAATATGAAAATACGTGACCATAAAAACTTGATAGTCTTTCAGTAGTGCCTGTAGAAATTGCAATCGCTTACAAATTTTATGATGGG
>NW_007215100.1:0-1038 GCF_000164805.1 Carlito syrichta
TTCGAGGGTTTTGAGCAGGAAGCAGAACATATCAAGTACAATCTAACAAGGGAGGTTTATAGTTAAGCATATAATGCTAATAGTAGAAACTAAAAATGCTGAGAGACACTTTCAGAATTTTTTTAAATTTCCTTTTGACAGTATAATTCAATAGTGGAAAATACTACGGTCTTATTCTGTATACCCTAGTTTGTCACTTTTCATTGAGATCATTCTTTTTATTGAACAAAAGCTAACACTTAAATAAAGAATCAATTTTGGACAACATAATATGAAAATACGTGACCATAAAAACTTGATAGTCTTTCAGTAGTGCCTGTAGAAATTGCAATCGCTTACAAATTTTATGATGGGTGGTAAGTCAGTAGAAAGTTATAATGGCGATCTAAATTCTGGTACATTTCATAAAATACACATTTTTTATTACTTTCTTGGGTGCACATAATAATGTATATATACTTTATTGTGTAGTGGGTTGTGTAGATCCATAGAAAAACTATATTTTTTCAAGTATCAAATAATTTGACAAGGAAATTATGAAACTCTTTAGAAATTCAAGTTACTTACTTGATTCTTAACTAAATTAAGAATCCTGTGGAGGATTTTCTATTTATAGAAAGGTTAATTATTTTCTACATGTTATTACTTTATAAATTCAATTTGTTTTATTAATAGGAATCAGACCAGACACTACAAGAGAGACAACTGCTCAGAGAGGTTCACATGAAAGGCTTCAAAAGGAGTCTTCCCGAGGCTTATTTTAATACAAGTGTTTAGAAAGAATAGTTAATACTTTTGTGCTATACTTTTCACAAAAGTTTTTTTCAAAATAAAAAAAAAGTTTATTTTTTTCTCATATATAAAACTCAATGTGAGTGATTCCAGTCAATAGAATTGCTGTGTTCCATATAGTCATTCAGGGATCAGGTTCTTTCTATCTTGTTACACTGCCATTCCCAAGGCTCTGTCTTCATTTACATGGCTGAAGTAGGTTATGAACAATTTCATGTTCTAGTTTATGAAAAGAAGAAGAGGCAG
>NW_007215101.1:0-706 GCF_000164805.1 Carlito syrichta
TTAGATTGATGGTTTCCAGATGCATCTGTGCTGCTGCAAAGGACATGATTTTGTTCTTCTTTATGGTTGCATGGTTTTCCATTGTGTATATGTACCACATTTTCCTTATCCGGTTCACTTTCAAAGGACATCTGGGCTGCTTCCATGTTTTTGCTATTGTGAATAGTGATGCAGTGAATATATGTGTAGGTGTCTTTTTGGTAGAGTGGCTTATGTTCCTCTGAGTATAATACCAGTGGGATTGTTGGATTATATGATAGTTCAATTTTTAATTCTTTGAGAAAATGCCATACTACTGACCCAAATGGTGGAACTAGCTTACATTCCCACTGACAGTGTAGGAGCATACCCTTTCTCTGCAGCCTTGCCAACACCTGTTGTTTTTTATTTGATGTTTTAATGATAGTCATCCTGACTCGTGTGAGGCGGTACCTCATTGTAGTCTTGATTTGCATTTCTCTGATGATTTGTGAAGCTGAGAATTTTTTCATATGTTTGTTATTTTAGATACTTTTTAAAGAACTCACTAATGAACATTACATTCTTCTATTGGACACAAGAGTTATAAGGTGAAAAAGAAATACTGATGAACAAAATAATCAATTAATTCATAGGAAAAAGAATATTAAACAAGACCTTATTCTATGTAAACAATATGTACATTGAAATATCTTGTAAATACATTCATACATATTGTGTAAAATGC
>NW_007215102.1:0-1128 GCF_000164805.1 Carlito syrichta
TCACAAATCCTTTCTACTCATATGGCCTGGATTCAAATCTCAGCTTTTGAACACATAGAGTGCTTTATTCATTAAATAAAATAATACTGAATAAGTATCTAAAATACAGTAAGCACCTGATAAATGTCAGCTTTACATAATCACTTTTGCAATGTAAGTGCTAGATGAAATAAGCCCAAGAAAAATTGTCCTATTGATGTAGCAAACTAATGTCTTACCTGGTAACATATTAGTGTCTGGTGCTGTTTGATAGAAATAAGCATAATAAAGAGGCAAATAACTTAGTCATTTTCCTTGTTTTTCTATGCTATACTGAAAAATGTTATCATTTTTAGGCTTTTCAAGAGAAACAATTAGCCAAATTATTTATAAATACGTGAACTTCATGATTGGTTTGATGGGCAAGGTTATAATAGCCTGTAATAAAAGTTTCAATGGGTCACAGTTAGATATAATTTTCTAAGACATACATTTGTGGAGGTAAATGCAATGATCTTGAGTATTTGTCTACTGATTGAAAGAATCATGCTATGTGTAATTTTGAAAAGATTTTTAGAACTCAATACAAAGTGATAGTGCATATGAGTGAAGATTTAATAATAAATCCATAAGCTACAGTAAGAACATATCATAGTTACTATTTCTTTTGACCTAGATATTGCCCTCTATGAAAATATATTAGTGTGAAAAAGAAGAAAAAATGTTTATTGCCTCTAGCTCTTATGGAGATCTACCGGCAAGAAATTTAGCAAAAACAAATATGGTATTTGCAAGATATTAGCTGTGAAGAGAAGTAAGTCTATTAAACTTTCCAACTTACTAAACATTTACAAAAGTCTGATAAAGAAAATCCTCTCTCAATTCTTACTTGTCCTTTCTCCTGAGTGAGAAGATAAGAGTTGCCAGAATCTACAGGCATTTTTATCTGAACAATCTAGAAAAAATTCTAGATTCTGAAATAATAATAAATTTTACCCCCCCAAAAGTTACATGAGTTGTTCATTACTAATAAGTACAGTGTAGAGTTTGTGAATCTCCTAAATCTCAGCTTTCCACACCTGTGCAATGGAATGATCCCAAATTATTACTGATTTGTAGCAGCTGCTACAAATCACTACTGCCAGGAGA
>NW_007215103.1:0-704 GCF_000164805.1 Carlito syrichta
GAGGCGGAAGGATCGCCGGGGCCCAGCAGACGAGGCTGCGGTGGCTGGGAGCGGCCATTGCACTCCAGTCTGGGCGACCGAGTGAGACTCCAACTCAAAATAAATAAAAAATAAAAAAATTTTAAAAATTAAAGGAACTGTTTCTGTTCTATCCCTGCCAAAGTTCCCCCTCCCTTTTTTGTCCGTTTTGTGTGATCTGTTGACCAAATTCTGTATTCAAATACTGAGTAATATCTTACAGGTGTTTGCACTGATCCACGTTAGACAAATTAATCTTTGTTTGCAAGTTGTATGAAGTTTTAATGTGAAAATGTAAAGTCATTATCAGTTGTTTTTGCATAATTCTAGACATTTATACTACTGCAAAAATCTGTACAAATGTTAAAATTTAATGAAATTAATTTTCCTTAAAGCATTTTTTTCAAAATATTCTGCTATAGTTATTTGTGAGTAGTACAGAGGAAGGTGGTATAATGCAAGAGTCGGGTAGACCACGTTTGCAGTTCAATAGAGAGCACAAGTAAATTAATTAGCACAGTGCCTGTCACATAATGAGTTCTCAAAAACTATTAACAGATATTAATAATAACAACTCCATAGCTGGGCTCGGTGGCTCAGCCTGTAATCCCGTGCCTCTGGGAGGTTGAGGTGAGTGGATTGCCCGAGCCTGAGGGTTCGAGACCCGCCTGGGCAACTTGGTGAGA
>NW_007215104.1:0-810 GCF_000164805.1 Carlito syrichta
TTGTTTTTGCATAATTCTAGACATTTATACTACTGCAAAAATCTGTACAAATGTTAAAATTTAATGAAATTAATTTTCCTTAAAGCATTTTTTTCAAAATATTCTGCTATAGTTATTTGTGAGTAGTACAGAGGAAGGTGGTATAATGCAAGAGTCGGGTAGACCACGTTTGCAGTTCAATAGAGAGCACAAGTAAATTAATTAGCACAGTGCCTGTCACATAATGAGTTCTCAAAAACTATTAACAGATATTAATAATAACAACTCCATAGCTGGGCTCGGTGGCTCAGCCTGTAATCCCGTGCCTCTGGGAGGTTGAGGTGAGTGGATTGCCCGAGCCTGAGGGTTCGAGACCCGCCTGGGCAACTTGGTGAGACCTCATCTCTACAATAAATCAAAAATTAGTCGGGCGTGGTAGCGTGCGCCTGTAGTTTTAGCTACTTGGAAGGCTGATGCAGAAAGATCGCCGGAGCCCAGCAGGTAGAGGCTGCGGTGGCCGGGAGCGGCCACTGCACTCCAGTCTGGGCGACAGAGTGAGACTCCAACTCAAAAAATAAAATAAAAATAAAAAATAAAAAAACTCCATTACAAAGCCACTTGCTGTGTGACTTAGTTTCTTAATCTCTCTGAGCGCTAAACTATAATGATATCTACTTAATATGATTTATTAGTGAGACAAACCAATATAAAGATCAAATGAAATGACTTACATAATATAGTATAATATATGAAAATTGTTAGTAAACTCTTAATCTACTTACTGCGCCACATGACTAATATCCCCTTAGCTATTACTTTATCATGCAGTTG
>NW_007215105.1:0-1858 GCF_000164805.1 Carlito syrichta
CGGTGGCCGGGAGCGGCCACTGCACTCCAGTCTGGGCGACAGAGTGAGACTCCAACTCAAAAAATAAAATAAAAATAAAAAATAAAAAAACTCCATTACAAAGCCACTTGCTGTGTGACTTAGTTTCTTAATCTCTCTGAGCGCTAAACTATAATGATATCTACTTAATATGATTTATTAGTGAGACAAACCAATATAAAGATCAAATGAAATGACTTACATAATATAGTATAATATATGAAAATTGTTAGTAAACTCTTAATCTACTTACTGCGCCACATGACTAAATATCCCCTTAGCTATTACTTTATCATGCAGTTGTTTAATATCAACTTAATATGGGTTTAGCAGGAAAAATCTAGATGCCTAAGACAAGTCTATTAGGCAGAATAGATGCCAGTTCATAGGCAAACTATAGACAAAACTACTTTTGAAGTATAGCCAGTGATGTTTGCTCAGTCTTTACTAAGGAGGAAGTAAACAGTAATTGGAAGACTTACTAAAATCCGAAGGTTTGATTTGGATTCGTGCTTTCTGTTTTGTATGCTTCAGAATTTGCTCAGAGGGAAAGGATGAAATTGGGAGGCATATAAATTATGTTGACTTTCAGATTGTTCTCACAAAAATTTAAAAGACTAAAGGATGGGAGAATGGTGCAGGCTGTTCCCTACCTGGTAGATGGCCAGGAACTGTGCATATTTCTTCTTTATTCTAATAATTATTCGATATTTTACTGTTTGTTGTGTACTAAATATTGCACTACAGAAGACTGGAGAAGTAAATGCTCCTGACTTTAAAGAATTCACAATTGACTTTGGTGATTGAATGTATGCCATTGAAACAGCTGTGAACAATATAAAGCAACATCCAAGTGAACATCATATTTGGCAGTAGAGAATACAGGTGAGAGTTTAGAGGGGCATGAACTTGGTAAGTGAAGGAGTGGAAGGTGAAGATTTAGGTATGCTTAAAGTAGGACCTGAGCTAATTGATAGAATTTTGATAAATATAGGAAAAAATGAAAAGTTTATTTTTTTGTACTTAATAAGCATGCATATAGTACTTAGTACGTGCCAGGCACTGTTCTAAGCAACTCATTTAATTCTTCTAACAAACTTATCTCCCCCATTATATAGTTGAGGAAACTGAGGTACAGATAATTTCTAGGTGGTTGGTCCAATGTGCACAGAGATATGGAAATGGTAATATATATTTCCCCTAATAATATAAATGTAAGCCTGACTAGATGTATCATGTATATGCTAGTGAGAAGTGAGCTTGTACAGGAACATGTTATCAAGGAACTTAAAAGTTAAGCAGAGACGTATGGGTTGGGCATTTTAAATCATTGAAATATTTTGAGCAGAAGAATAACATGATGAACAGCAGTGTTTTAGAAAGATCTGTTGGCAGTGACATGTAGGATGTCTAATGGGGGACACTGTCTAATGGGACAAGTTGTTATGGTGGGGAGCAATTGGTCAGGGAAGGCAGCTAAAAGCTGCTTTAGTAATTCAGGCATGAAATGACAAGACCCTGGATTAAGTTGTTAGTGGAAATAAAGAGACTAATGCCAGGAAAAAATAAAGGAAAAGTTGATAGGAATTGTTAGCCTCAATATAAAAAAGGAAAAAGAGGAAGAATCAGGCAATAGATCTGAGTCATAGTAACTAAGGAGATGTTAGCTGTTTCTCTAACAGAAAGGATGTCTCAGAAGTACTCTATTAGTTATTCTAGTACGTGGTGTGCCGGTGGGATGGAGTCATGTACTTTTTTTCTCTGCGTGTCTGTCTCTCAAGTTGGACTTTTGGAGCTGCAGTTTCTCCAGGTTTATTACACTGACTTTGGGGACTTGAAC